>NW_027143144.1:0-79539 GCF_026170545.1 Melanerpes formicivorus
AAGAGACTCAGCTTAAGTCAGATAGACAGGAGGTATTTTATTAGCAACGCGTTGGAGAAATCACTAAATGGATTTCTGCCTTTGCCATAACAAAAGCATGTCTTTTATACAGTTTTGAATGTGGTATTGCATCAGATCACATACATAATCATATCTCTGCATACATATTCATAAGAGGCGTGGTGTAGGTGGAGCGTGGGCAGGGACATCTCTTTTGAGGATCTTCTTGGTGGTCATTCCGGTGGCCTTCATCATGGGCAGGGGTCTTCTGATGAGTCTTCCTCTCTTGAACTTTTGAACCCTTTCCTAATTTGGTCAATTCCTGGTGTGACTGGCTTAGTTTTACTGACTGGACAAGGCTGTTAGGCTCAGTTTGACCTTTCTAGTTCTGAATCATGCTCACTTCGTCAGCCCTTATCACTTATCTCCTTTTTCTGTCACAGTGTCCCAGGCCTCAGCTGATTTATTACTCTATGTGGTTTGTGCTCCCTTCCATTGCTTCACATTCTCGAAAGCTATCTGTTTTGGGGCTTCATAGCTTAGGGCTGGCCTGAGGCCGGGGCTGGGGCTGGGGCTGGGACTGGGGCAGGGCAGGGCTGGGCTAGGGCTGGGGCTGGGACAGGGCTGGGCTAGGGATGGGCTGGGGCCGGGGATGGGGCCAGGGCTGGGGCTGGGGCTGGGGCTGGGTCCAGGGCTGGGGCAGGGCTGTGGCTGGGGTTGGGCTGGGGCTGAGGGTGGAGCTGGGGCTGGGCTAGGGCAGGGCTGGGCCCGGGGCTGCGACTGCGGCTGGGTCCAGGGCTGGGGCTGGGCTGGGGCAGGGCTGGGGCTGGGCTAGGGCTGGGCTGGGGCTGGGTCCAGGGCTGGGGCTGAGCAGGGGCTGGGGCTGGGCCGGGGCAGGGCGGGGGCAGGGGCTGGGCTGGGGCCGGGGGTGGGGCTGGGGCCGGGGGTGGGGCTGGGGCTGGGGCGGGGCTGGGCCTGGGCTGTGGATGAGGCTGGGGTGGGGCTGGGGCTGGGTCCAGGGCAGGGGCTGGGCTGGGGCTGGGGCTAGGCTGGGGCAGGGCTGGGGCTGGGCTGGGGCTGGGCTGGGATCAGGACTGGGCTGGAGCAGGTACTGGGGCAAGGCTGGGGCTGGGGCTGGGGCTGGGCAGTGGCTGGGGCTGGGCTGGGGCAGGGCTGGGGCTGTTAATGGGGCTGGGGCTTGGGCTGGGGCAGGATTGCGCCTGGGCTGGGGCTGAGGCTGGGGTGGGGCTGGGGCTGGGTCCAGGGCAGGGCTGGGGCTTGGGCTCGGCTGGGACCGGGGCTGCGCTGGGGTAGGGCTGATACAGGGCTGGGGCTGTGGCTGGGACTGGTGCGGGGACTGGGACAGGGCTTGGCCTGGGGCTGGGCTGGGGTCGAGTCTGGGGCTGGGGCTGGGGCTGGGGCGGGGCTGGGCCTGGGCTGTGGATGAGGCTGGGGTGGGGCTGGGGCTGGGTCCAGGGCAGGGGCTGGACTGGGGCTGGGGCTAGACTGGGGCAGGGCTGGGGCTGGGCTGGGGCTGGGCTGGGGATGGGGCTGAGGGCAGGGCTGGGCTAGGGCTGGGGCTGGGGCAGGGGCTGTGTTCCGTGCAGGGCTGGGGCTGGGCAGGGCGGGGGGCTGGGGCAGGGCTGGGCTACGGCTGGGCTGGGACCGGGAATGGGGCTGGGGGTGGGGCTGGGCCTGGGCTGGGGATGAGGCTGTGGTGGTGCTGGGGATGAGGCTGTGGTGGGGCTGGGGCTGGGTCCAGGGCAGGGGCAGGGCTGGGGCTGGGGCTGTGCTGGGGCAGGGCTGGGGCTGGGGCTGGGGCTGTGCTGGGGGTGGGCTGGGGCTGGGACTGGGTCCAGGGCAGGGGCTGGACTGGGGCTGGGGCTAGGCTGGGGCTGGGCTGGGGCTGGGGCTGGGTCCAGGGTGGGGCTGTGTCCAGGGCTGGGGCAGGACTGGGGCCGGGCTCGGGCTGGGGCTAGGCTGAGGGCAGGGCTGGGGCAGGGATGGGCCTGGGCTGGGGATGAGGCTGGGGTGGGGCTGGTTCTGGGTCCAGGGCTGGGGCTGGGCTGAGGCTGGGACTGGGGCAGGGCTAGGGCTGGGCTGGGGGCAAGGATGGGGTTTGGTCTGGTGCTGGGCCAGGGCTTGGGCTGGGCTGGGACCGGGGCTGGGCTGGGGTAGGGCTGGCACAGGGCTAGGCCTGGGGCTGGGCTGGGGCCAAGTTTGGGGCTAGGGCTGGGCTGGGGGCAAGGATAGGGTTTGGGCTCGGGCTGGGCCAGGGCTTGGGCTGGGCTGGGGCCTGGGCTGGGGCCGGGGCTGGGGCAGGGCTGGGGCAGGGCTTGAACTGGGTCTGGGCTGGGGCCAAGGTTGGGGCTGGGGCTGGAGCCAGGGTTGGGGCAGGAACCAGGGCTGGGGCAGGGCTGAGGTCAGGCCTGGGGCTGCGGCTGGGGCAGGGCTGGGGCTGGGGCTGGGGCTGGGGCTGGGGCTGGGCCTGGGCTGGGGATGAGGCTGGGGTGGGGTTGGGGCTTGGTCCAGGGCAGGGGCTGGGCTGGGGCTGGAGCTAGTGTGGTGCTGGGGCTGGGCTGGGGACAGGGCTGGGCTGGGCGGTGGCTGGGGCTGGCCTGGGGCTGGGCTGGGGCTGGGACTGGGTCCAGGGCAGGGGCTGGGGCTAGGCTGGGGCTAGGCTGGGGCAGGGCTGGGGCTGGGCTGGGGCTGGGGCTGGGTCCAGGGTGGGGCTGTGTCCTGGTGTGGTGGGTTTGGAAGGGTAAGGCTGAGAAGCCTCCTCCCTTCCCCCTTGTAAGGTAAAAGGGAAAAAAAATTGAAGGGAAAGGAAAAAAAACTCACAAGCTGAATTAGCAAAGCAGTGGAGCTATATTTACAAAGCAATGTAGGGTATGCAGGGGAATATTTACAAATTTACAATATCTACAATATATACAAAGATATACAACAGAGTAACACAGAAATGAGAGTAACCCCCCTCGGACAGAGAGGGGCTTCCCCACCTCCTCTTTCCCCTCTCTCCCCCCTTTCCCCAGATTAGGTTAAAAGAGAGAGAGCGAAAGAAAGAAGTTAAAAGCAGTTTTGTGTTAATTGGAAAAGCAGTTAATACAGGCCTGTATCTGGACTTCAAGGCCGAGGCCTTGGCAGAAAGCCCAGCACAGAGATAGCTGCAGAGCTGCTGCACCGTGGAAAGGCGGAAGCAAGACTGACAGAGAAGTGCTGGAAATGTCCAGTTCACTCCCAGTTCCGAAGGTGCTTCCTCCCACTTTACCAATGAAATTAGTTTAGACTATTCCTTCCGTTTACCAACTTCCGTCCACCATATTCCCTTTCTTAAGGGGACAACATCAACCGGCCACAGTCCACCCCTTCTAAACAATTTCATTGGCTGTTCATACTGTCCATCCAATCCAAAAATGATATTTACAGTTCGTGAGCAAAGTTCATAGTCCATTCCGGCTATGCTCAGATGTAGATGATTCAAAAGTCCAAGAAAATCAGAAAATGAGAAAAATGGAAAACAGTTCATTTTCTTCACTGACAAAGCAAAGAAAAAGGAAACAGGGATTCTCAGGGTCTCTTAGTTGACTCAGGGCTCTCAGGGATCTCAGGGTTCGTGCACCGTAGATTGCTCATAGGTTTAGCCTCTCCTGAGGGTGAAAATACCCAAACAGTTTTACCTAACAGGTTTTTTTCTCTAACAACAGGAACTCTATCACCTTCTACTTTCCGTAGCAAATCTGAATGTGCAGGTCCAGCTTGGTTCACTGAACCTCTACTATTTACCAGCCAGGTTGCTTGTGCTAAATGTTTTTCCCAGTTTTTCAAAGATCCACCCCCCATGGCTTTGAGAGTGGTCTTCAACAAACCGTTGTAGCGTTCAATCTTCCCTGAAGCTGGTGCATAGTAGGGAATGTGGAATATCCACTCAATACCGTGCTCTTTTGCCCAGTTCTTTACAAGGTTGTTCTTGAAATGAGTTCCGTTGTCTGACTCAATCCTCTCTGGAGTTCCGTGTCTCCACAGGATCTGTCTCTCCAGACCGAGAATGGTGTTGCGTGCAGTTGCATGTGGAACTGGATAAGTTTCCAACCATCCAGTGTTTGCCTCTACCATAGTAAGCACGTATTGCTTATCAGAACGAGAACGTGGTAGAGTGATGTAGTCACTTGCTTGTTGGTGGGACTTGCCATGGTAGAGACTCTATTTACCACATCCACTGGAATGTGCCGGCGTCCATCCTGCCACCGCACTCCCAGAAACTGAATCTCTGTGGTAGGTCCTTTCACCTTGTCTCGCTTGATGGCAAAACCTGCATTCAGAAGAATGTCAATGATTTTGTTACCTTTCTCGAAGACTTCCTCAGCAGTTTTACCCCAGACGATGATATCATCGATGAACTGGATGTGTTCCGGAGCACCGCATTGCACATAGTTTGCAGGGTTATAACTTTGCATGTTATAACTGGAGCCACTGTTGGAACCATAAGAGTCGTTCTGGGGAACTGTAGAAGTAACAGCTACACTTCTGGTATTGCTACCTTGGGTTCTGCCACTTTGCAATTCCCTCAGTCTCCTGAAAAGATTAGAAGTTGGTTGGCCATCCCAGCGGTTCATGTTCTCACCAAACTGATCACGCAGAGTTATCCAAATAGTTCTACGTGATTGCCTTGGTGGTCTGTTTTGGAATGACCTGTTTTGGAATGACCTCCTTGGAGGACGTGTATTCCTCACAGATGAAACTTGTATCCACCTGGAGGAAGAATTGAAATTATCCTTCTGTGCCAATTGGTATATAGAATCTTTCAGATCCTTCATGCAATTCTCGATTTTTCCAGACAGAGTTTCAATGGCTGAAACCAAAGAACCACGTGTCATGCTATCCTCCAATTGTCTCATTTGATCACTGAATTGGCCAACCGTAGGAGAAGCTCCACCATAACTTCTTGACACAATTCTGCTTGCCAGAATGTTTGCATAATTGGAAGGAGCAAGTTTGATGATCTTTTTAGCAAGACCAATACCCACAGGAATGTCATCAGGATTCAGAGTTTCATGTTCACCATAGAGTAGCTCTCTAACAGCAAATTCTCTCAAGCACTTAATTCCCTCATCTATGGTAGTCCAGGGCTTAGGATTCCATGGAAGGTCATCTCGGGAAGGGTATCTCAGGGCAACCGCCATTAAGAGGCGCATCCACAGATTAACCTTACCGAGAGCTTCGCCTAGATGTCTATCTATTCCATTGTCCCTTGAGAGAGTTCCTAACTCAGCTGCTGACTTGTCTCCAACTGTTAGAGCTGAAGCATCTGTATCATAACACCTACTAAGCCAAGCTAGAACTGGCTCCTTATCTGCCCTGGTGAAATCTTTACGGACGTTTTGCAATTCCTCCCGTGGAGAAGAACACTCCAAAATATCATCTTCATCTTTGTCTCCCTGAATTCTTTGCCCATATAATCCTGCTGTCATTCTCCTAAGGATCTCTTTAAGCTGAGAACCACCTTTGCCAGCTGCTTTCCTAACTTCATCTCTATCCTGCTTTGATCTCACTAGGTTAGCTATATCTTTAAAACAAACCTTCTCTTCCTTCTCAGCAGGATCTTTTAGAGTAGAGGGCCCCTCACCAGGATCAGTCTCCACCTCTTCTTCTCCATCTTTGCCCTTTCCACCTCTAGTCTTTAAAGGAGCCACCTTAACTGGAGCTGTGTTTGAATTTACAGCCACCTTAATGGAAGCTGACAGGTCCTGAGATAAATCAGTTGCTGGGGCAGTGACTTCCGGTCCCACCGAGGGAGTGGGTGGAAGTGACGTTGCTCCGTTAATGGCCGATGGAGAAGAAGAAGAAGGAGAAGGAGTAGGAGAAGGAGTAGGCGCCATGTTGATACCAGCCGATGCCCTTGGCAGCTTGCCAGAATCAGCAAAGTCATTTAGAGCTGCTTTACCAATTAACTTTTTAGCCTTCTTTTTAACTGACACAGGTTCTCCACAGTCCTCGTCACTAGATGACTCTGGGACTGATCGAGAGCCACGGCGTTTTCTTTTTGATCTAGTTTTAATAACAAAACACGCCCTGGACACCTTTTTCTCTCGCCACAAGGAATACAGAGAAAACACATTAGTTATCACCAGCAGCAGAATTATACACATCACATAAATCACCTTTGGATCCCAGGCATCACCTAAAGTTACTCTCTCCTCAGGTGGAATCCTAAAACCCTTTATCTCAATTGGGAGAGTGGTGGAGGTAACATTCCTGTATCTCACTGGCCATAATAAATTAATACATACCATAATTTAACTCTATACATAACCCACATAAAAATTGTCCGCACCAAATATTTACCCAGGTAATCCAAAATCAAACCCAAACAATATCTGTAAATCAGAGCCCCAAAAATCGAAAAGAATAATCGCTCCACAAACCACAATACCTTCATGTTTGCTAATTCAGCTGGAAAACACTAAATCAATCAAGTAATAAATTAAACTAATTATTTGGCCCCACGTTGGGCGCCAATAAAAAAAAATGTGGTGGGTTTGGAAGGGTAAGGCCAAGAAGCCTCCTCCCTTCCCCCTTGTAAGGTAAAGGGAAAGAAACTTGAAGGGAAAGGAAAAAAACCACACAAGCTGAATTAACAAAGCAGTGGAGCTATATTTACAAAGCAATGTAGGGTATGCAGGGGGAATATTTACAAATTGACAATATCTACAATATATACAAAGATATACAACAGAGTAACACAGAAATGAGAGTGACCCCCCTCGGCAGAGGGGGTTCCCCACCTCCGCTCTCCCCTCTCTCCCCCCCTTTCCCCAGAGTGGGATAGAAAGAGAGAGAAAAGAGAGGAAAAAAAAATGTTAGAAGCAGTTTGTGTTAATTGGAAAGGAGTTAATACAGGCCTTATCAGTTTTTCAAGGCCGGAGCCTTGGCAGAAAGCCCAGCACAAGACAGAGCTGCTGCACGAAGAAAAGGCGGAAGCAAGACTGACTGAGAAGTGCTGGAAAGGTCCAGTTCACTCCCAGTTCCGAAGGTGCTTCCTCCCACTCTCCCAGCTGGGGCTGGGACTGGGTCCAGGGCAGGGGCTGGACTGGGGCTGGGGCTGGCCGGGGCAAGGCTGGGGTAGGGTCTGGGCTGGGGCCGAGGGTGGGGCTGGGACTGGGGCTGGGGCTGAGGGCAGGGCTGGTCTAGGGCTGGGGCTGGAGCAGGAGCCAGGGATGGGTCCGGGGGTGGGGCTGGGGCTGGGGCAAGGCTGCGCCTGGGCTGGGGATGAGGCTGGGGTAGGGCTGGGTCTGGGTCCAGAGCTGGGGCTGGGCTGGGCTGGGACTGGGGCAGGGCTGGGGCTGGGGCTGGGCAGGGGGCTGGGATGGGGATGGGGCTGGGGCTGGGGCTTGGGCTGGGGCAGGGCTGGGCCTGCGCTGGGGATGAGGCTGGGGTGGGGCTGGGTGCGGGGTCCAGGGCAGGGGCTGGGCTGGGGATGAGGCTGGGGCAGGGCTGGGGCTGGGGCTGGGGGCAGGGCTGCACTAGGGCTGGGGGCAGGCCTGGGCTATCGCTGGGCTGGGGCCGATGCTGGGGCTGGGGCTGGGGCAGGGCTGGGGCTGGGCTGGGGCTGGGGCTGGGCTGGGGGCAGAGCTGGGGCTGGGGCAGGGCTGAGGTCAGGCCTGGGGCTGGGGCTGGGGTAGGGCTGGGGCTAGGCTGGGGCTGGGCCTGGGGCTGGGCTGTGGCTGTGGCTGGGGACAGGGCTGGGGCTGGGGTCTGGGATGGGGCAGAACTGGGACTGGGGCAGGGGCACGGGCCGAGGCTGGGGACTGGGCTTGGGCTGGAGCTAGGGCAGGGCTGGGGCCAGGCTGGGGCTGGGTTCAGCTCAGGGCTGGGGCTTGGTTCAGGGCAGGGCTGGGGCTGGGGCTGGGGCTGGGCTGGGCCAGGGCTGGGGCAAGACTGGGGCTGGGGTGGGGCTGGAATTGTGCTGGGGCTGTGGCTGAGGCTGGGGGCTTGTCTGGGGCTGGGGCACGGCTGTGGCAGGGCTGGGGCAGGGGCTGGAGCCGGGGCTTGGGCCAGGGCTGGGGCAGGGCTGGGGCCTGGGGCCGGGGCTGGGCAGGGCCAGGGCTGGGGCCGGGGTAGTGTTGAGGCCAAGCTGGGGCTGGGGCTGGGCTAGGGCTGGAGCGGGAGCTGGGGCAGGGCTGGAGCTGTTCTGGGGCTGGGGCTAGGCTGGGGCTGTGCTGGGGGCTGGGTCCGGGATTGGGGCAGGGATGGGGCCGGGGCTTGGTCTCAGGCAGGGCTGGGGGCTGGGCTGTGACTGGGGCACGGCTGGGCTGAAGGCTGGACTGGGGCTGGGGCAGGACTGGGACAGGGCTGGGGCTGGGCTGGGGGCTGGAGCCGGGGCTGGGGCTGAGCTGGGGCTGGGCTGCGGCCGGGGCTGAGGCAGGGCTGGGGCTGGGCTGGGGACTGCGCTGGAACTGGGGCTGGGGCCGGGGCTGTGGCAGGGATGTGGTTGAGCTGGGGCCGGGGTTGGGGCAGGACTGGGCTGGGGACTGGGCTGGGGCTGGAGCTGGGGTTGGGGCAGGGCTGGTCTGGCTCCGGGGCTGGGGCAGGGCTGGGGGCAGGGCTGGGGGCTGGGCTGTGGCCGGGCAGGGTGCTGGAGCCAGGACTGGGGCTGGGACTGAGGCTGGGGCAGGGCTGGGACAGGGCTGGGGCAGTTCTGGGGCTGGGGCTAGGCTGGGGCTGTGCTGGGGCCTGGAGCCGGGGCTGGGGGCTGGGCTGGGGCTCGGGGCAGGGCTGGAGCTGGGGCTGGGGCCCACAGTGGGACTGGGCAGGGTCTGAGCTGGGGCTGGGGATTGGCTGGGGCTGGGCTGGGGGCTGGGCTGGGGGCTGTGGCCAGGGCCGGGACTGGGCTGTGGCTCAGCTGGGGCTGGGGCTGGGGCCAAGGATGAGGCAGGGCGGGGCAGGGCTGGGGCAGGACTGTGGTTGGAAGCTGGGGTAGTGGCAGGTCTGGGGCATGGCTGGGGCTCGGGCTATGGCTGGGGCTGCGGCCGGGGCTGGGGGCAGGGATGGGGCAGGGCTGGGGCTGGAACCAAGACTTGGGCTGGGCTGGGGCTGGGCTCGGGGCGGGGCTGGGGCTGGGCTGGGGCTGGGGCAGGGCTGTGGCTGGGCTGGGGCTGGGGCTTGGGCAGGGTTGGGGCTGGGGCTGGAGCCAAGGCTTGGGCAGGGCTGGGGCTGGAGGCTGGGGCCAAGGCTGGGCTGGGGCTGGGCTGGGGCTGGGGCAAGAGTGGGCTGGTGGCTGGGAAGGGCTGGGGCAGGGCTGGGGCTGGGCTGGGGCTGAGCTGTGGGCAGGGTTGGGCTGGGGCTTGGGCAGGGTTGGGCTGGGGCTTGGGCAGGGAATGGGCTGCGTCTAGGGCTGGGACTGTGCTGGTGCTGTGCTGGGAGTGGGCTGGGGACTAGGGCAGGGGTAGGGCTGGGGCAGGGCTGGGGCTGGCCTGGGGCAAGGTCTGGGGCTGGAGGCTGGGACCGGGGCTGGGCTGGGGCTGGGCTGGGGCCAGGGCTGGGGCAGGGGCTGGGACCGGGGCTGGGCTGGGGCTGGGCTGGGGCCAGGGATGGGGCAGGGGTTGGGGCCAGGGCTGGGCTGGGGATGAGCTGGGGCAGGGCTGGGGTTGGGCTGGGGCAGGGCTGGGGCTGAGCTGGGGGTGGGGTGGGGGCTGGAGCAGGGCTAGGACTGGGCTGGGGGCTGGGCTGGTGCTGGGGCTGGGCTGAGGCCTCGTACTGGGCTGGGGCTGGGATGAGGCCGGGTTTGGGGCCGGGGCTGGGGCAGGGCTGGGGCTGGGCTTGAGCCGGAGCTCGGGTCAGGGCTGGGGCAGGGCTAGGGCAGGGGCTGGAGCAGGTCTGGGGCTGGGCTGGGGCTGGTGTCTGGGGCCGGGGCTGGAGTAGGGCTGGGGCTGGGGCTGAGGGCAGGGATGGGGCAGGGCTGGGGCTGGGCTGGGGCTGGGGCACGGCTGGGGCCAGGGCCGGGGCTGGGGCTGGGGTCAGGGATGGATGTGGGGGCTGGGTTGGGGCTGAGGAAGGGCTGGGGCACAGCTAGGGCTTGGGCCGGGGCTAGGCTGGGGCTGGGGCTGGAGCTAGGGCCGGGGCTGGAACTGGGGCTGGGGCAGGGGTTGGGGCCGGGACAGGGGCAGGGCTGGGGCTGAGATTGAGCCGGAGCTCGGGTCAGGGCTGGGGCAGGGGCTGGAGCCGGAGCTGGGCTGGGGCTGGGCTGGGGCTAGGGCCGGGGCTGGGCTGGGGCCGGGGCTGGGGCTGGAACCAAGGCTTGGGCAGGGCTGGGGCTGGGCTCGGGCTGGGGCTGGGGCTGGGGCAGGGCTGGGGCTGGGCTGGGGCCAGGGCATGGGCAGGGTTGGGGCTGGGCTGGGGCCAGGTCTGGGGCCGGGGGTGGGGCTGGGGCTGGGGCAGGGCTGGGCCTGGGCTGGGGATGAGGCTGGGGTGAGGCTGGGGGCTGGGTCCAGGGCAGGGGCTGGGCTGGGGCTGGGCTGGGATCAGGACTGGGCTGGGGCAGGGACTGGGGCAAGGCTGGGGCTGGGGCTGGGGCTGGGCGGTGGCTGGGGCTGGGCAGGGGCAGGGCAGGGGCTGGGGCTGGGCTGGGGGCAGGGATGGGGATGGGGATGGGGATGGGGCTGGGGCTGGGGCTTGGTCTGGGGCAGGGCTGGGCCTGGGCTGGGGATGAGGCTGGGGTGGGGCTGGGGCTGGGTCCAGGGCAGGGCTGGGGCTTGGGCCGGGCTGGGACCGGGGCTGGGCTGGGATAGGGCTGGCACAGGGCTGGGGCTGTGGCTGGGTCTGGGGCGGGGACTGGGAGAGGGCTAGGCCTGGGGCTGGGCTGGGGCCGAGTCTGGGGCCGGGGCAGGGGCAGGGCTGGGGCAGGGCTTGAACTGGGGCTGGGCTGGGGCCAAGTTTGGGGCTGGGGCAGGGCTTGAACTGGGGCTGGGCTGGGGCCAAGGTTGGGGCTGGGGTTGGGCTGGTGGCAAGGGTGGGGCTGGGGCTGGGGCTGGGGCTGTGGACAGGGCTGGGGCTAGGGCTGAGGTAGGGGTAGGGCTGGGGCTGGATTGGGGCCAGGGCTGGGGCAGGACTAGGCTTGAGGCTGGGCCTTGGGCTGGGGCTGGGTTGGCGCAGGGCTGGGGCTGGGGCTGGAACCAAGGCTTGGGCAGGGCTGAGGCTGGGGCTGGAGCCAGGGTTGGGGCAGGAGCCAGGGCTGGGGCAGGGCTGAGGTCAGGCCTGGGGCTGCGGCTGGGGCAGGGCTGGGGCTGGGACTGGGTCCAGGGCAGGGGCTGGACTGGGGCTGGCTGGGGCTGGGCTGGGGCTGGGGCTGGGTCCAGGGCAGGGGCTGGGCTGGGGCTGGGGCTGGGACGGGGCAAGGCTGGGGCAGGGGCTGGGCTGGGGCCGAGGGTGGGCCTGGGGCTGGGGCAGGGGCCGGGGCTGGGGAAAGGGCTGGGGCCAGAGCTGGGGCTGGGCTGGGGCCGGGCTGGGGCTGAATTCGGTGCTGGGCTGGGGCTGGGGCAGGGCGGGGACTGGGGCAGGGCTAGGCTAGAGCTGGGCTGGGGCCGGGGATGGGGCCGTGAGTGGGGCTTGGCTGGGTCCCGGGCTGGGGTCGAGGCTGGGGCTGGGGCCGGGGCTTGGGGCAGGACTGGGGCCGGGCTGGGGCTGGGGCTGGGCCAGGGGAAGGCTGGGTCAGGGCCTGGACTGGGGCCAAGGGTGGGGCTGGGGCTTGGGCTGGGGCTGAAGGCAGGGCTGGGCTAGGGCTGGGGCTGGGGCAGGGGCCAGGGATGGGTCCGGGGGTGGGGCTGGGTCTGGGGCAGGGCTGGGCCTGGGCTGGGGATGAGGCTGGGGTGGGGCTGGGGCTGGGTCCAGGGCTTGGGCTGGGCTGGGACCGGGGCTGGGCTGGGGTAGGGCTGGCACAGGGCTGGGGCTGAGGCTGGGTCTGGGGCGGGGACTGGGGCAGGGCTAGGCCTGGGGCTGGGCTGGGGCCAAGTCTGGGGCCGGAGCTGGGGCCAAGGCAGGGGCAGGGCTGGGGCTGGGCTGGAACTGGGGCTGGGCTGGGGCCAAGGTTGGGGCTGGGACTGGGCTGGTGGCAAGGGTGGGGCTGGGGCTGGGGCTGCGGACAGGGGTGGGGCTGGGGCTAGGGCTGAGGTAGGGGTAGGTCTGGGGCTGGATTGGGGCCAGGGCTGGGGCAGGACTAGGATTGAGGCTGGGCCTTGTGCTGGGGCTGGGGCTGGGGCTTGTTCCAGGGCTGGGGCTGGGCTAGGGCTGGGGCTGGGACCAGGGCTGTGGCTGGGCTGTGGCTGGAGCTGGGCTGGGGCTGAGGGTGGGGCTGGGGCTGGTCCGGGGCAGGGCTGGGGCTGGGGCTGGGCTGGGGCTGGTCTGGGGCAGGGCTGGGGCTGGGGCAGGGCTAGGCTGGGGCCGGGGATGGGGCCGTGTGTGGGGCTTGGCTGGGGCTGGGGCAGGGACTGGGAGAGGGCTGGGGCTGGGGCTGGGTCCAGGGTGGGGCTGGGGCTGGGCTGGTTGCAGGGCTGGGGCTCGGCGGTGGCTGGGGCTGGGCTGGGGCTGGGCTGGGGCTGGGGCTAGGCTGGGGCAGGGCTGGGACTGGGCTGGGGCTGGGACTGGGTCCAGGGTGGGGCTGTGTCCAGGGCTGGGGCCGGGCTGGGGCTGGGGCTGGGCTGAGGGCACGGCTGGGGCAGGGCTAGGGATGGGGCTGGGCTGGGGCTGGGTCCAGGGCTGTGGCTGGGCTGTGGCTGGAGCTGGGCTGGGGCTGAGGGTGGGGCTGGGGCTGGGCTAGGGCTGGGCTGGGGCCGGGGCTGTGACTGGGGCTGGGTCCAGGGCTGGGGCTGTGGCTGGGCTGGGGCTGGGTCCAGGGCAGGGGCTGGGCTGGGGCTGGGGCTGGGCCAGGGCAGGGCTGGGGCAGGGGCTGGGCTGGGGCCGAGGTTGGGGTTGGGGCTGGGGCTGGGGCTGGGGCTGAGGGCAGGGCTGGGCTAGGGCTGGGGTTGCGGCAGGGGCCGGGGCTGGGGACAGGGCTGGGGACAGAGCTGGGGCAGGGCTGGGGCCGGGGCTGGGGCTGGGTTCGGTGCAGGGCTGGGGCTGGGCTGGGGCTGGGCTGGGGTCAAGGATCGGGTTTGGGCTGGGGCTGGGGCCAGGGTTTGGGCTGGGCTGGGACCGGGGCTGGGCTGGGGTAGGGCTGGCACAGGGCTAGGCCTGGGGCTGGGCTGGGGCCGATTCTGGGGCCAGGGCTGGGGCCGGGGCTGGGTCCAGGGCTGTGGCTGGGCTGTGGCTGGAGCTGGGCTGGGGCTGAGGGTGGGGCTGGGGCTGGGCTAGGGCTGGGCTGGGCCCAGGGCTGCGACTGGGGCTGGGTCCAGGGCTGCGGCTGGGCTGTGGCTAGGGCTGGGCTGGGGCAGGGCTGGGGCTGTGGCTGGGGCTGGGCTGGGGCTGGGTCCAGGGCAGGGGCTGAGCTGGGGCTGGGGCTGGGCCGAGGCAAGGCTGGGGCTGGGTCCAGGGCTGTGGCTGGGCTGTGGCTGGAGCGGGGCTGGGGCTGAGGGTGGGGCTGGGGCTGGGCTAGGGCTGGGCTGGGCCCGGGGCTGCGACTGGGGCTGGGTCCAGGGCTGGGGCTGGGCTGGGGCTTGTACTGGGCTGGGGCTGGGCTAGGGCTGAGTTTGGGGCCGGGGCAGCGGCAGGGGTGGGGCTGGAATTGAGCCGGAGCTTGGGTCAGGGCTCTGGCAGGGCTGGGGCAGGGGCTAGAGCCGGAGCTGGGCTGGGGCTGGGCTGGGGCTAGGGCCGGGGCTGGAACCAAGGCTTGGGCAGGGCTGGGGCTGGGCTCGGGCCGGGGCCGGGGCTGGGCTGGGGCTGTGCTGGGGGCAGGGCTAGGCTGGGGGCTGGGGCTGGGCTGGGTCTGGAGGCTGGGGCCAGGGCTGGGGCTGGGGCTGGGGGCAGGGATGGAGGTGGGGGCTGGGTTGGGGCTGGGGCTGGGGGCAGGGATGGAGGTGGGGGCTGGGGCTGGGGCTGAGGAAGGGCTGGGGCACGGCTAGGGCTTGGGCCGGGGCTAGGCTGGGGCTGGGGCTGGGCTGGGGGCTGGGGTCGGGGCTGAGGGCTGGGCTGGGGCTGGGGGCAGGGCTGGAGCCGGGGCTGGGGCCCAGACCGGGGCTGGGCAGGGTCTGAGCTGATGCTGGGGTTTGGCTGGGGCTGGGCTGGGGGCTGGGCTGGGGCTGGGGCAGGGCTGGGGAAGGGGTTGGGGCTGGGCTGGAGCCGGGGCTGGGGCTGGGGCTGGGCTGGGTCTAGGGCTGGGGCTGTGCTGGTGCTGTGCTGGGGGTGGGCTGGGGACTAGTGCTGGGGCAGGGCTGACGCAGGGCTGGGCCTGGGCTGGGAGCTGGGGCAGGGCTGGGGCTGGGCTGGGGCCAGGGCAGGGGCTGGAGGCTGGGGCCGTGGCTGGGCTGGGGCTGGGGCTGGAGCTAGGGCTGGGGCTGGAACTGGGGCTGGGGCTGGGTTGGGGCCGGGGCAGGGGCAGGGCTGGGATTGAGCCGGAGCTCGGGTCAGGGCTGGGGCAGGGGCTGGAGCCGGAGCTGGTCTGGGGCTGGGGCTGGGGCTAGGCTGGGGCAGGGCTGGGACTGGGCTGGGGCTGGGACTGGGTCCAGGGTGGGGCTGTGTCCAGGGCTGGGGCCGGGCTGGGGCTGGGGCTGGGCTGAGGGCACGGCTGGGGCAGGGCTAGGGATGGGGCTGGGCTGGGGCTGGGTCCAGGGCTGTGGCTGGGCTGTGGCTGGAGCTGGGCTGGGGCTGAGGGTGGGGCTGGGGCCGGGCTAGGGCTGGCCTGGGGCCGGGGCTGTGACTGGGGCTGGGTCCAGGGCTGGGGCTGTGGCTGGGCTGGGGCTGGGTCCAGGGCAGGGGCTGGGCTGGGGCTGGGGCTGGGCCAGGGCAGGGCTGGGGCAGGGGCTGGGCTGGGGCCGAGGTTGGAGCTGGGGCTGGGGCTGGGTCCAGGGCAGGGGCTGGGCTGGGGCTGGGGCTAGGCTGGGGCAGGGCTGGGGCGTGGCTGGGGCTGGGCTGGGATCAGGACTGGGCTGGGGCAGGGACTGGGGCAAGGCTGGGGCTGGGGCTGGGGCTGGGCGGTGGCTGGGGCTGGGCAGGGGCAGGGCAGGGGCTGGGGCTGGGCTGGGGACAGGGCTGGGGCCAGGCTGGGTCTGGGGCTTGGCTGAGGGCAGGGCTGGGGCTGGGGGCTGGGATGGGGCAGGACTGGTACTGGGGCAGGGGCACGGGCCGAGGCCGGGGACAGGGCTAGGGCTGGAGCTAGGGCAGGGCTGGGGCCAGGCTGGGGCTGGGTTCGGCTCAGGGGTGGGGCTTGTTCCAGGGCTGGGGCTGGGCTGTGGCTGGAGCTGGGCTGGGGCTGAGGGTGGGGCTGGGGCTGGGCTAGGGTTGGGCTGGGGCCGGGGCTAAGACTGGGGCTGTGTCCAGGGCTGGGGGGGGGATGTGGCTGGGTCTGGGCTGGGGCAGGGCTGGGGCTGGGGCAGGGCTGAGGCTGGTCCGGGACAGGGCTGGGCTGGGGCAGGGCTGGGCTGGGGCTGGGGATGGGGCCGGGGGTGGGGCTGGGGCTGGGGCTGGGGCGGGGACTGGGAGAGGGCTGGGGCTGGGGCTGGGTCCAGGGTGGGTCTGGGGCTGGGCTGGTTGCAGGGCTGGGGCTCGGCGGTGGCTGGTGCTGGGCTGGGGCTGGGCTGGGGCTGGGGCTGGGGCTGAGGGCAGGGCTGGGCTAGGGCTGGGGCTGCGGCAGGGGCCGGGGCTGGGGACAGGGCTGGGGCCAGAGCTGGGGCAGGGCTGGGGCCGGGGCTGGGGCTGGGTTCGGTGCAGGGCTGAGGCTGGGCTGGGGCTGGGCTGGGGTCAAGGATCGGGTTTGGGCTGGGGCTTTGCCAGGGTTTGGGCTGGGCTGGGACCGGGGCTGGGCTGGGGTAGGGCTGGCACAGGGCTAGGCCTGGGGCTGGGCTGGGGCCGATTCTGGGGCCAGGGCTGGGGCCGGGGCTGGGTCCAGGGCTGTGGCTGGGCTGTGGCTGGAGCTGGGCTGGGGCTGAGGGTGGGGCTGGGGCTGGGCTAGGGCTGGGCTGGGGCAGGGCTGGGGCTGTGGCTGGGGCTGGGCTGGGGCTGGGTCCAGGGCAGGGGCTGAGCTGGGGCTGGGGCTGGGCCGAGGCAAGGCTGGGGCTAGGTCCAGGGCTGTGGCTGGGCTGTGGCTGGAGCGGGGCTGGGGCTGAGGGTGGGGCTGGGGCTGGGCTAGGGCTGGGCTGGGCCCGGGGCTGCGACTGGGGCTGGGTCCAGGGCTGGGGCTGGGCTGGGGCTTGTACTGGGCTGGGGCTGGGCTAGGGCTGAGTTTGGGGCCGGGGGCAGCGGCAGGGGTGGGGCTGGGATTGAGCCGGAGCTCGGGTCAGGGCTGGGGCAGTGCTGGGGCAGGGGCTAGAGCCGGAGCTGGGCTGGGGCTGGGCTAGGGCCAGGGCCGGGGCTGGAACCAAGGCTTGGGCAGGGCTGGGGCTGGGCTCGGGCCGGGGCTGGGGCTGGGGCAGGGCGGGGGCTGGGCTGGGGCCAGGGCATGGGCAGGGTTGGGGCTGGGCTGGGGCCAGGTCTGGGGCCGGGGGTGGGGCTGGGGCTGGGGCAGGGCTGGGCCTGGGCTGGGGCTGGGGCTAGGCTGGGGCTGTGCTGGGGCCTGGGGCTGGGGCTGGGGGCTGGGCTGGGGCTTGGGGCAGGGCTGGAGCTGGGGCTGGGGCACAGAGTGGCACTGGGCAGGGTGTGAGCTGGGGCTGGGGATTGGCTGGGGCTGGGCTGGGGGCTGGGCTGGGGGCTGTGGCCGGGGCTGGGACTGGCCTGGGGATGAGCTGGGGCTGGGCTTTGGCTGGGGCAAGGGTGGGCTGGTGGCTGGGCAGGGCTAGGGCAGGGCTGGGGCTGGGCTGGGGCTGAGCTGGGGGCAGGGTTGGGCTGGGGCTTGGGCAGGGGATGGGCTGGGTCTAGGGCTGGGGCTGTGCTGGTGCTGTGCTGGGAGTGGGCTGGGGACTAGGGCAGGGGCTGGGGCTGGGGCAGGGTTGGGGCTGGGCTGGGGCCAGGTCTGGGGCTGGAGGCTGTGGCCGGGGCTGGGCTGGGGCTGGGCTGGAGCTAGGGCCGGGGCTGGAACTGGGGCTAGGGCAGGGGTTGGGGCCGGGGCTGGGCTGGGGCTGAGCTGGGGGTGGGGTGGGGGCTGGAGCAGGGCTAGGACTGGGCTGGGGGCTGGGCTGGTGCTGGGGCTGGGCTGAGGCCTCGTACTGGGCTGGGGCTGGGATGGGGCCGGGTTTGGGGCAGGGGCTGGGGCAGGGCTGGGGCTGGGCTTGAGCCGGAGCTCAAGTCAGGGCTGGGGCAGGGCTAGGGCTGGGGCTGTAGCAGGTCTGGGGCTGGGCTGGGGATGGGGTCTGGGGCCGGGGCAGGGGGCACGGCAGGGGCTGGGGCTGTGGTCAGGGCTGGAGTAGGGCTGGGGCTGGGGCTGAGGGTAGGGGTGGGGCAGGGCTGGGGCTGGGCTGGGGCCGGGGGCTGGGGCTGGGCTGGGGCTGGGGCAGGGCTGGGGCTGGGCTGTGGCTAGGGCCGGGGCTGGAACCAAGGCTTGGGCAGGGCTGGGGCTGGGCTCGGGCCGGGGCTGGGGCTGGGCTGGGGCTGTGCTGGGGGCAGGGCTAGGCTGGGGGCTGGGGCTGGGCTGGGTCTGGAGGCTGGGGCCAGGGCTGGGGCTGGGCTGGGGCTAGGGCCGGGGCTGGGCTGGGGCCGGGGCTGGGGCTGGAACCAAGGCTTGGGCAGGGCTGGGGCTGGGCTCGAGCCGGGGCTGGGGCTGGGGCAGGGCTGGGGCTGGGCTGGGGCCAGGGCATGGGCAGGGTTGGGGCTGGGCTGGGGCCAGGTCTGGGGCCGGGGTTGGCGCTGGGGCAGGGCTGAGCCTGGGCTGGGGCTGGGGCTAGGCTGGGCTGGGGGCAAGGATCGGGTTTGGGCTGGGGCTGGGCTGGAGCCGGGGCTGGGGCTGGGCTGGGGCTGGGGCAGGGCTGGGGCTGGGCTGGGGCTAGGGCCGGGGCTGGAACCAAGGCTTGGGCAGGGCTGGGGCTGGGCTCGGGCCGGGGCTGGGGCTGGGCTGGGGCTGTGCTGGGGGCAGGGCTAGGCTGGGGGCTGGGGCTGGGCTGGGTCTGGAGGCTGGGGCCAGGGCTGGGGCTGGGGCTGGGGACAGGGATGGAGGTGGGGGCTGGGTTGGGGCTGGGGCTGGGGGCAGGGATGGAGGTGGGGGCTGGGGCTGGGGCTGAGGAAGGGCTGGGGCACGGCTAGGGCTTGGGCCGGGGCTAGGCTGGGGCTGGGGCTGGGCTGGGGGCTGGGGTCGGGGCTGAGGGCTGGGCTGGGGCTGGGGGCAGGGCTGGAGCCGGGGCTGGGGCCCAGACCAGGGCTGGGCAGGGTCTGAGCTGATGCTGGGGTTTGGCTGGGGCTGGGCTGGGGGCTGGGCTGGGGCTGGGGCAGGGCTGGGGAAGGGGTTGGGGCTGGGCTGGAGCCGGGGCTGGGGCTGGGGCTGGGCTGGGTCTAGGGCTGGGGCTGTGCTGGTGCTGTGCTGGGGGTGGGCTGGGGACTAGTGCTGGGGCAGGGCTGACGCAGGGCTGGGCCTGGGCTGGGAGCTGGGGCAGGGCTGGGGCTGGGCTGGGGCCAGGGCAGGGGCTGGAGGCTGGGGCCGTGGCTGGGCTGGGGCTGGGGCTGGAGCTAGGGCCGGGGCTGGAACTGGGGCTGGGGCAGGGGTTGGGGCCGGGGCAGGGGCAGGGCTGGGATTGAGCCGGAGCTCGGGTCAGGGCTGGGGCAGGGGCTGGAGCCGGAGCTGGGCTGGGGCTGGGGCTGGGGCTAGGCTGGGGCAGGGCTGGGACTGGGCTGGGGCTGGGACTGGGTCCAGGGTGGGGCTGTGTCCAGGGCTGGGGCCGGGCTGGGGCTGGGGCTGGGGCTGGGCTGAGGGCACGGCTGGGGCAGGGCTAGGGATGGGGCTGGGCTGGGGCTGGGTCCAGGGCTGTGGCTGGGCTGTGGCTGGAGCGGGGCTAGGGCTGAGGGTGGGGCTGGGGCTGGGCTAGGGCTGGGCTGGGCCCGGGGCTGGGGCAGAGCTGGGGATGGGGCTGGGCTGGGGCTGGGTCCAGGGCTGGGGCTGGGCTGGGGCTTGTACTGGGCTGGGGCTGGGCTAGGGCTGAGTTTGGGGCCGGGGCTGGGGCAGGGCTGGGGCTGGGATTGAGCCGGAGCTCGGGTGAGGGCTGGGGCAGGGCTGGGGCAGGGGCTGGAGCCGGAGCTGGGCTGGGGCTGGGCTGGGGCTAGGGCCGGGGCTGGGGCTGGAATCAAGGCTTGGGCAGGGCTGGGGCTGGGCTCGGGCCGGGGCTGGGGCTGGGGCAGGGCTGGGGCTGGGCTGGGGCCAGGGCATGGGCAGGGTTGGGGCTGGGCTGGGGCCAGGTCTGGGGCCGGGGGTGGGGCTGGGGCTGGGGCAGGGCTGGGCCTGGGCTGGGGATGAGGCTGGGCTGGGGCTGGGTCCAGGGCAGGGGCTGGGCTGGGGCTGGGGCTAGGCTGGGGCAGGGCTGGGGCTGGGCTGGGGCTGGGCTGGGGATCAGGGCTGGGCTGGGGATCAGGACTGGCCTGGGGCAGGTACTGGGGCCGGACTGGGGATGGGGCTGGGCTGGGGCTGGGTCCAGGGCTGTGGCTGGGCAGTGGCTGGAGCTGGGCTGGGGCTGGGCTAGAGCTGGGCTGGGGGTGGGCTGGGGACTAGGGCTGGGGCAGGGCTGAGGCAGGGCTGGGGTTGGCCTGGGGGCTGTGGCCGGGGCCGGGGCTGGGACCGGGCCAGGTCTGGGGCTGGAGGCTGTGGCCGGGGCTGGGGCTGGGGGCTGGGCTGGGGCAGGACAGGGGCAGCGCTAGGGCCGAGGCTGGGGCTGGGCTGGGGCTGGGCTGGGTCCGGGACTTGAGCAGGGTTTGGGCTGGGCTGGGGCCAGGTCTGGGGTTGGAGGCTGTGGCCGGGGCTGGGGCCGGGGGCTGGGCTGGGGCAGGGCAGGGGCAGCGCTAGGGCCGAGGCTGGGGCTGGGCTGGGGCCAGGGCTGGGGCAGGGTTAGGGCATGGTTGGGGGTGGGGGATGGGGCAGGGATGGGGCTGTTCTGGGGCTGCGGCTAGGCTGGGGCTGGGCTGGGGGCTGGTGCCAGGGCTGGGGCAGAATTGGGCGGGGGACATGGCTGGGGCTGGGGCAAGGCTGGGGCAGGGTCTGGGTCCCGGGCTCGGTCTGGGTCTGGGGTCTGGTCCAGGACTGGGGTAGGACTGTAGCAGCGCCAGGGACGGGGTTGGGGCTAGGCTGGGCTTAGGGCTGGGTCTGGACTGTGGCTGAGCTGGAGTTGGGTTGGGGCTGGGCTGGGGGCAGGGCTGGGCCTTGGGCTGGGCTGGGGCCGAAGCAGGGCTGGGGTAGGGCTTGGGCCGGGGCTGGGGCTGGATTGGGGCAGGGCTGGGACTGGGCTGGGGCTGGGGCAGGGCTGGGCCTGGGCTGGGGGCTGGGGCTAGGCTGGTGCAGGGCTGGGGCAGGGCTGGGGCTGGGGCTGGGTCCAGGGTGGGGGTGGGGCTGGGCTGGGGCAGGGCTGGGGCTGGGCAGTGGCTGGGGCTGGGCTGGGGCTGGGGCTGTGTCCAAGGTGGGGCTGTGGCCGGGGCTGGGGCAGGACTGGGGCCGGGCTGGGGCTGGGGTTGGGTCCAGGGCAGGGGCTGGACTGGGGCTGGGGCTAGGCTGGGGCAGGGCTGGGGCTGGGCTGGGGCTGGGGCTGGGTCCAAGGTGGGGCTGGGTCCGGGGCTGGGGCAGGACTGGGGCCGGGCTGGGGCTAGGGCTGGGCTGAGGGTAGGGCTGGGGCAGGGCTGGGGATGGGGCTGCGCTGGGGCTGGGTCCAGGGCTGGGGCTGGGCTGTGGGTGGAGCTGGGCTGGGGCAGGGCAGAGGCTGGGGCTGGGGCTGGGCTGGGGCTGAGGGTGGGGCTGTGGCTGGGGCTGTGGCCCGAGCTGGGGCAGAGCTGGGGCCGGGGCTGAGGCTGGGCTGGGGGATGGGCTGGGCCTGGGGTAGGGCTGGGACTGAGTTTGGGGCCGGGACTGGGGCTGGGTTGGGGCCGGGGCTGGGGCAGGAGTAGGCTGGAGGCTGGGCCTTGGGCTGTGGCTGGGGGCAGGGCTGGGCTGGGGGCATGGCTTGGGCTGTGTTGGGGGCAGGGCTGAGGTCAGGCCTGGGGCTGGGGCTGGGGCTAGGCTGGGGCTGGGCCTGGTGCTGGGCTGTGGCTGGGGCTGGGGACAGGGCTGGGGCCAGGCTGGGTCTGGGGCTGTACTGCAAGAAGGGGGCCGCTTTAACGACCAATTTGATCAGCGGATTCCACTTTATTGAGCATCAGACACATCTTATATACAGTTTGCTATAATTATGCCCACTTGGCAACATACTATTGGTTGCTCTCTAAAAGGTTACATCATTGTTTTCACAACTCTGTGGAATTCTTCTATCCGGCCTAATTGCTCTCTTTCCCAGATCTCGCCTCCTCCTTATCTTGCTTGCCTCCCATCTCAGGGGCAGCTGGACTTCAGCATACCAAGCAATCAGCACTTTCTCACATCTCCTACTCCGCCACTATATCATCAACAGAGAATTCTTCAAGGCCTGAATTGCACAGGTGTTCCTGGGACCCATGTCCCCTCTTGCCCGACAACAATTCCCCCGTTTTTCTTTTGTGCAAGTAAGGCCTTGGAAGTTATTCTTTGAACACTTTGCATAATACAATTATAAACAAGTTTAACAATAATCAAAATGAGTACAATGATACCTAAGAACCTTAAAACTTACTACTATAATTAACAAACATATTTACATTAAGTCTGGGTATCCCTATCAGACACATCTGAAAAAGTTCAATCAATTCATTATTACCTGTTATGTTGCATCTTTATTTTCTCTAGGATGGTCAAAAATCATAATTTGTTTAATGGTAGCAAGATTTCTTTAATCTGTAAAGGTAGATCTGGCCAGGCTCTAGCTTCACAGACAGAAAACTTGCAGGCAATCAGCAAGAGCAAAAGAGCTTCATTGCTTTGCACAATATAAAATTACCCATAATAATGTGTTTTTGCTCATCCTAGTAATACTGATCTCTTATTGGTACCATTTGTTGATGTTTTCAACCGAAAATGAAAATGCATGTTGTGTTGTTATGAATTTTGATTTTCCCTCTAGGTGTGTAAAATTATAGCGAACTTCTCCCTACATTCAGTGTGGTAAGGGTCAAAGCATCCACTTTCACACATGCTCAATTGTGCAGGCTTCTTATCTGAAGAAAACAAATTCCCAGTTCTGAATGTTTATCTTTAAGACAGCTCCTTCTCAGCCGTGATGTCTCCAATTAACCAGACAGTGTCCTTGCAAGTCTGCAAGAGAGGTTTCTTTCTCTTTACCCTCTAAACAGGCCTCAAAAGATCCTGACCCTTAATCCCAGTGCACTCTAAGTCTTACAATTTTAACACGAATCACCAGTATATTCATCACAATTCCCCCCTTTCTTTTTCTTTTTTGTCACCATTGATTTGTGTTAAAATTTCCAGATATTTCAGAACCTTCTTAATTGGATCATAATTAAGTTCATCTTTTCTGATCACCTTCTGATCATAATTCTCTATTTGTAACTCGTTGACATGAGCAATCTTACTTAAAGGTCTTAGTATTTTGTAACAACAATTGCAGAGTATTATGCATAGCAATATTACAATTATTCCAACAATATTACAAACAAATGTTTAAGCCAATTTAGATTTGGTAACCAGAAAGTTAATTTATCCCATATTTCTTTAAATCACAAGAAGTATCATCTAAAGAAATCTGATGGAATATCTGATTGTGGTTTACAATCGCCTGTAAATCTGTTTCCACTCGTTTATCTAGATTAACATAACTACAACAACTTACATTTATGACTACACATACACCCCCTTCCTTAACATATAAAAAATCCAAAGCTAATCTATTCTGAGTAGATATTTTCGAGAGACTATTGATTTCAATTTGCTGCACTTTTATTGCATCTATGCTTGCATTCATCATGATTTCAACTGTAGCAGAAAAATTTACCATTGCTTTTTCAAGTTCAAGTCTTTTCTCTCCAGTCTGATCAAGATTCCACACATGGGAACGTGGTTTTTGATTTTGATTGGACTCCTTATGTGCAAATAGGGTTAGGATCAAAATTAGGCTCCACCAGTATATGTGAACTCTGCCTCCTCGGCCTGCTGGGGTGCAACCAGCAGCCGGGTGTATTTTCTTCTCGGCAGCAGTTACATTCTTCAGGAGCCCTACAGATTTTTTAACTCCTTAACCCACTTCAAAATTCCATTTGGAGTCTCTTCTCTACTTCCTTGGTTAGTTTGTTTACCATTTCCCATTGTGCTTTTGTTATTTCAATTCCTCTGCCTTCAAAATCTTATGTCTCTTACTTTTCCTTTTACTAATCCTTTTAATTATTCCTGATATTTCCCAACTAAAATTTCTCTAGTCTTTATTTCCCACTTATGCCAATCCCTTTCAATAATTTTCCATGGGGATTTAAATCCTTTTTCTCAGCACAAAATAGGTTTTCTGTATTTACCAGCCCAAACTGCCTATTTTCAAATTCAGCATTCAGGACAAAATTATTTTGATTGATGCTTTTGACCCCAGATTATCAGAACAGTTATTGTGATCGATGTTCGACTTCATGGGAAATGCTGTTTCCTCTCAGTCTTGGTTCTTCTGCACATTAGTGAAGGAATAGTTGTTAAAATTAATACCTATTTACTACAAACCTTAACTTATGCTAATACCAAAAATCCTTAAACCCTTAAAAGACTATGTTAAAATTAATCCATCAAATCAGTGTCTAAAAAGAAATAAAATTGTTACATTAACTAAAAAACACTTTCCAAAATTAAAAGCTGTTTATACATTCCTTAACTATATTACATGGAGCTCCTTTGAAATGCCTAGGCAGACAACTAAGAAGGTTCGAACCAAAAGAAAATCTTACAATTTGAACTCTTAACTAAGTGCATACACCTTACTGCAATTACTATGTACTAAGTACTTATAAATACCAAATGCTTACTTATTCATTATGCTTATTAGAAAAACTTAACAAAACTCTAAATAACAAATCTCTAAAAGACGTTACAATCAGAAATGACAAAATGAGTACTGTTGCTTTAAATCAAAACAGAGTAGTGCGGCTAAAGCCGCTGCGGGGGAAAGGGGTGGGGGCTGCTGCCGTGGCAACTGCTCCGCTGCTACTGTCGGTGCTGTCGGTGTCGGTGGTGCGTCAGCCGGTACCGCCTTGGTCGGAGCCGTCGGTATCCGCGGGGGCCGGCAGGGCTCGCGGGAGGAGAGCGGTGGCAGGAACGCTGTAACCGCGAGCCTCCAAGCGCTCCATTTTTTCTAAGAGGGGCCGTAAAGCAAAGTCGGCGCTGTTTGAATTCCTCGCTGCCGTTGTTATCTTCCGAGTCCGAGCCGTCGCTGGCGATGTCAGAGGAAGGTTCCCCGCTGTGTGCAAACGGCAGTGGTGACGGCTGGTAAACGCGGTGTGGTCGCTGCAAGATGTATCGGGGGCGGCCCCGGTCGATCGGTCGATAGATCTCAGACACATCTTTCAGCTGCAACTCAGATACACCTGGCGCTGCATCTCGTCCTGACAAAGTTGCTCTAACTGCAGCAGCCATTCGCTGTTTCAGTTCATAGGTTTTAACACAGTTCATGCATTCTCGCCACGACTTTTGCAGCTTTATAGCAGTTTTATCACCATCTATAACCAAGTCCCACAACTTGTTCCTGTATTCTCTCCAACAAGCTTCATCAAAATAACTATCTCCGCTAGGGAAATGCCCTAAAGCGGATCTATGGGCCAAAAGTCCAGGCATTACTTTAGACGATATCTCCGCCTTACGCTTTTCGATGACACTGTATTTCATCTGATGACTGCTTATAGGGTCGGCCTTGCCCTTTCGAGTCTGTGCGCAAAGGTACTAAGGCTGCCATAACCTGCTGACTATGCTCAAGCTGTTTTGTCATTGTCATTGACAACACCTCAGCCTGTTTTTGTAATCCCTTATCAATCACCTCCGTCAACATGGCCATGGAATTGCTTGGCAAGTCCTGAGCCCTCTGCAACAATTCGGCTACCGTCCATCTAGGATCTGCTGATGTAATAAGCTGCTGCGTCTGCTGGTTCCCATTCTGCATTAAACACTGCCTTAAAATTGCCTCTCGGATACCTTCTCCTACGCTTGCTGCTCTAAGTGCGGCAAGCAACTTATCCACAAATTCGCCAAGAGGTTCCTGTCTACCTTGCTTAATTCCCATATAGTGAGGATTTGCATTTCCATCCTTCTGCTTGTCAAAAACCATCCTCACTATCTGGGCTGATGCTTGCAAAACAGGCGGCTGTAAAAGTGCCTGTAACTCTGGTCTCTCATACTGTCCCATTCCACACAACTGATCTACTGTTACATCAAATAGTGGGTCGTCTTGCTGTCTTTGTACTCCAGCTGCTTGTCTAGCTAGGTGTTCCCACTCATTCAAAAATGTCATAAATTGAGATGCTGTTAGGATCAGCTTCATAACATTATAAGAATCTCTAGGCAACATATTATAGTTCATGTAAATAAAATCAATCATCTGTCTAGCTGGTTCAGATTGAACCCCAAATTGACTCGCAGTCTGTCTTAATTGAGATAACAATTTCCATGGCAATTGGGTTACATCAGCCTGAACAACATTTTGCTCCCCAGGGACCTGTGTATACATTACTGGAAAAGCTTGATGTGAAACAGCCAGCCGGCTAAGCCCTTCCTGATCTCCTTCGGCGTTTAAGTGCTCTGCAACCTTTCGCCAATACTCTGTGTGCTTTCTTGCATGATCTCTAACACTACCTCCAGGATCTATCGCCCTGTTTGTCTCCTCTCCCTCACCTACTTTCTTGTCCTGTACAATTTGCTCAGCTAAAAGAGACCGGGAAGACTCCTCAGCAGAGTCCTGTGTTACAGATTGTAATTCGACTCTGCCACCTAGTCCTTTTACACACGCAGCCTTCTCCTTTCTTAAATAATCCTGAACCTCTTCTGACAAAGGCAACCCAGCATGTGTAACACTTGCTCCATTTGGGTCCGTATAATCTAATCGTACCCTGGCTTGATAAGCTGCCATTTGCTCAGCACGATGCTGATCCAATGCTGTCATAACCATCTTCCACCATTTTCCACACTCCTTTGCTCGTTTTTCATCACCTAAGCCATGCAGCCACAAGTCTTGTCCAGACTTTTTCCACTGCAATCTTTCAAACACCTCATTTGGGTCCTTAAAATATCCTAACTCTTCTGCATAGCTTAACAGCGGCACCAACTCCTTTGTAAAATTTAACTTACACTGTCGCTTTTCTAAAAAGCATATAAATAAATCATACGCTGCCTGCCTATCCATGTCCGTATTTAAACGTTAATACCTGTGCGCACAGTCCTCGTTTAAGCAGTTTCCGGCTCTACAGCGTCTTCGGCTTCAAGGCTGTCTTCCCTTTTCTTGCAGCCTCCGGTACTGCTATCCCGGGCCGGCCGTCTTCTTGCCTCCCGGCTTACTGCGAATCTCCCAACGTCCCGAAGAACTTCTTAAACCCTAACGTTTGTCTTCATTAGGGTCCCGTGTTCGAGCGCCACTTACTGCAAGAAGGGGGCCGCTTTAACGACCAATTTGATCAGCGGATTCCACTTTATTGAGCATCAGACACATCTTATATACAGTTTGCTATAATTATGCCCACTTGGCAATATACTATTGGTTGCTCTCTAAAAGGTTACATCATTGTTTTCACAACTCTGTGGAATTCTTCCATCCGGCCTAATTGCTCTCTTTCCCAGATCTCGCCTCCTCCTTATCTTGCTTGCCTCCCATCTCAGGGGCAGCTGGACTTCAGCATACCAAGCAATCAGCACTTTCTCACATCTCCTACTCCGCCAGTATATTATCAACAGAGAATTCTTCAAGGCCTGAATTGCACAAGTGTTCCTGGGACCCATGTCCCCTCTTGTCCGACAACAGGCTGGGGTAGGGCTGGCACTGGGGTGGGGCTGTGGCTGGGTCTGGGGCGGGGACTGGGGCAGGGCTAGGCCTGGGGCAGGGCTGGGGCCGAGTCTGGGGCCGGGGCTGGGGCCGAGGCAGGGGCTGTGGCTGGGGCAGGGCTGGAACTGGGGCTGGGCTGGGGCCGAGGTTGTGGCTGGGGCTGGGCTGGTGGCGAGGGTGGGGCTGGGGCTGGGGCTGGGCTGGGGCTGGGGCTCGGGACAGGGCTGGGGCCAGTCTGGGTCTGGGGCTGGGCTGGGGGCAGGGCTGGGGCTGGGGGCTGGGATGGGGCAGGACTGGGACTGGGGCAGGGGCACGGGCCGAGGCTGGGGACAGGGCTAGGGCTGGAGCTAGGGCAGGGCTGGGGCCAGGCTGGGACTGGGCTCGGCTCAGGGGTGGGGCTTGGTCCAGGGCTGGGGCTGGGCTAGGGCAGGGCTGGGTCTGGGGCTGGGCTGGGGATGGATCCAGGGCTGTGGCTGGGCTGTGGCTGGAGCTGGGCTGGGGCTGAGTGTG
This sequence comes from Melanerpes formicivorus, assembly GCF_026170545.1. Taxonomy (NCBI): domain Eukaryota; kingdom Metazoa; phylum Chordata; class Aves; order Piciformes; family Picidae; genus Melanerpes; species Melanerpes formicivorus. Next base: position 27,636 of record NW_027143144.1, read on the forward strand.
GGGCTGGGGCTGGGCTAGGGCTGGGCTGGGGCCGGGGCTGCGACTGGGGCTGGATCCAGGGCTGCGGCTGGGCTGTGGCTGTGGCTGGGCTGGGGCAGGGCTGGGGTGGGGCAGGGGCTGGGCTGGGGCAGGGATGGGGCAGGGCTGAGCTGGGGCAGGGCTGGGGCTGCTGCTGGGGCTGGGCTGGGGCCGGGCTGGGGCTGGGTTCGGTGCAGGGCTGGGGCTGGGGCTGGGCTTGGCTGGGGCCGGGGATGGGGCCGTGAGTGGGGCTTGGCTGGGGCTGGGGCTGGGGCTGGGCTTGGGATGAGGGTGGAGTGGGGCTGGGGCTGGGTCCAGGGCAGGGGCTGGGCTGGGGCTGGGGCTGGGCTGGGTCTAGGCCTGGGGCTGTGCTGGTGTTGTGCTGGGGGTGGGCTGGGGACTAGGGCTGGGGCAGGGCTGACGCAGGGCTAGGGCTGGGCTGGGGGCAGGGGCTGGGGCCTGGGGTAGGGCTGGGACTGAGGTTGGGGCTGGGGCTGGGGCTGGAGTAGGCTGGAGGCTGGGCCTTGGGCTGGGGCTGGGGGCAGGTCTGGGCTGGGGGCATGGCTGGGCCTGGGTTGGGGGCAGGGCTGGGGCTGGGGCTGGGGCCGGGGCTGGGGCAGGACTGAGGCTGGGGCAGGGCTGGGGCTGGGTCTGGGGCTGGGGCTGGTACAAAGTCTTGGGCAGGGCTGGGGCTGGGACTGGGGCTGGGGCAGGGCTGGGGCTGGGCATGGACCGTGACAGGGCAGGGGTAGGGCTGGGGCAGGGGCTGGGCTGGGGACGAGGGTGGGGCGGGGGCTGGGCTGGGGCTTGGGCTGGGGGAGGGCTAAGCCTGGGCTGGGACAAGGACTGGGCTGGGGCAGGGACTAGGGCAGGGCTGGGGCTAGGGCTGAGGTAGGGGTAGGGCTGGGGCTGGATTGGGGCCAGGGCTGGGGCAGGACTAGGCTTGGGGCTGGGGCTGGGTTGGCGCAGGGCTGGGGCTGGGGCTGGAACCAAGGCAAGGGCAGGGCTGGGGCTGGGGCTGGAGCCAGGGCTGGGGCAGGAGCCAGAGCTGGGGCAGGGCTGGGGCTAGGCTGGGGCTGGGCCTGGGGCTGGGCTGGGGCAGGGGACAGGGCTGGGGCCAGGCTGGGTCTGGGGCTGAGGCAGGGCTAGGTTAGGGCTGGGCTGAGGCCGGGGCTGGGGCTGGGACTGGGGATGGGGCCGGGGGTGGGGCTGGGGCTGGGGCTGGGACTGGGGCAGGGCTTGGGCTGGGCTAGGGCTGGGGCTGGGACCAGGGTCCAGGCCTGGGGCAGGGCTGTGGCTGGGGTTGGGTTGGGGATGGGGCTGGGGCTGGGGCTGGAGATGGGCTGGGGCTTAGGGTGGGGCTGGGGCTGGGGTAGGGCAGGGCTGGGCCCGGGGCTGCGACTGGGGCTGGGTCCAGGGCTGGGGTTGGGCTGAGGCTGGGGCTGGGCTGGGGCAGGGTTGGGGCTGGAGCTGGGGCTGGGCTGGGGCTGGGTCCAGGGCAGAGGCTGGGCAGGGGCTGGGGCTGGGCCGGGGCAGGGCTGGGGCAGGGGCTGGGCTGGGGCTGGAACCAAGGCTTGGGCAGGGCTGGGGCTGGGGCTGCAGCCAGGGCTGGGGCAGGAGCCAGGGCTGGGGCAGGGCTGAGGTCAGGCCTGGGGCTGGGGCTGGGGCAGGGCTGGAGCTTGGCTGCGGCTGGGCCTAGGGCTGGGCTGGGCTGGGGCTGGGGACAGGGCCGGGGCCAGGCTGGGGTTGGGCTGGGGCTGGGCTGGGCTGGGGCTGGGGCTGGGCTGGGCTAGACCTGGGGCTGGGGCAGCGCTTGGTTAGGGCTGGGCTGAGGCCGGGGCTGGGGCTGGGACTGGGGCACGGCAGGGCTGGGCTAGGGCTGGGGCAGGGACAGGGCTGGGCTAGGGATAGGCTGGGGCCGGGGCTGGGGCTGGGGCTGGGACTGGGGCAGGGCAGGGCTGGGGTGGGCTAGGGCTGGGCTGGGCCCGGGGCTGCGACTGGGGCTGGGTCAAGGGCAGGGGTTGGGCTGGGGCTGGGGCAGGGCTGGGGCAGGGCTGGGGCTGGGCTGGGGCTGGGTCCAGAGCAGGGGCTGGGCAGGGGCTAGGGCTGGGTCGGGGCAGGGCTGGGGCAGGGGCTGGTCTGGGGCCTAGGGTGGGGCTGGGGCTGGGGCTGGGGCTGAGGGCAGGGCTGGGCTAGGGCTGGGGGTGGGGCAGGGGCCGGGGCTGGGGACAGGGCTGGGGCCAGAGCTCGGGCAGGGCTGGGGCCAGGCTGGGGCTGGGTTCGGTGCAGGGCTGGGGCTGCGGACATGGCTGGGGCTAGGGCTGAGGTAGGGGTAGGGCTGGGGCTGGATTGGGACAGGGCTGGGGCAGGACTAGGCTTGAGGCTGGGCCTTGGGCTGGGCCTGGCTTGGCGCAGGGCTGGGGCTGGGGCTGGAACCAAGGCATGGGCAGGGCTGCGGCTGGGGCTGGAGCCAGGGTTGGGGCAGGAGCCAGGGCTGGGTCAGGGCTGAGGTCAGGCTTGGGGCTGTAGATGGGGCAGGGCTGGGGCTAGACTGGGGCTGGGCCTGGGGCTGGGCTGTGGCTGGGGCTCGGGACAGGGCTGGGGCCAGGCTGGGTCTGGGGCTGGGCTGGGGGCAGGGCTGGGGCTGGAGCTGGGCTGGGGCTGAGGGTGGGGCTGGGGCTGGGCTGTGGCTGGTGCTGGGCTGGGGCAGGGCTGGGGCTGGGCCGGGGCAGGGCAGGGCTGGGGTTGGGCTGGGGCCGGGCTGGGGCTGGGTTCGGTGCAGGGCTGGGGCTTGGGCTGGGGGAGGGTTGGGCCTGGGCTGGGACCAGGACTGGGCTGGGGCAGGGACTAGGGCAGGGCTGGGGGTGGGGCTGGGGCTGGGACTGGGCAAGGGCTTGGGCTGGGCTGGGACTGGGGCTTGGCTGGGGTACGGCTGGCACAGGGCTGGGGCTGGGGCTGGGTCTGGGGCGGGGACTGGGGCAGGGCTAGGCCTGGGGCTGGGCTGGGGCCGAGTCTGACGCAGGGGCTGGGGCAGGGGCAGGGGCAGGGCTGGGGCAGGGCTGGAACTGGGGCTGGGCTGGGGCCAAGGTTGGGGCTGGGGCTGGGCTGGTGGACAGGGTGGGGCTGGGGCTGGGGCTGTGGACAGGGCTGGGGCTAGGGCTGAGGTAGGGGTAGGGCTGGGGCTGGATTGGAGCCAGGGCTGGGGCAGGAGCCAGGGCTGGGGCAGGGCTGAGGTCCGGCCAGGGGCTGGGGCTGGGGCAGGGCTGAGCTAGGCTGGGGCTGGGCCTAGGGCTGGGCTGGGCTGGGGCTGGGGACAGGGCTGGGGACAGGCTGGGTCTGGGGCTGGGGCTGGGCTGGGCTGGGGCTGGGGCTGGGCTGAGGGCACGGCTGGGCTAGGCCTGGGGCTGGGGTAGGGCTTGGTTAAGGCTGGGCTGAGGCCGGGGCTGGGGCTGGGACTGGGGCAGGGCAGGGCTGGGCTAGGGCTGGGGTTGGGGCTGGGCTGAGGGCACGGGCGGGCTAGGCCTGGGGCTGGGGCAGGGCTTGGTTAGGGCTGGGCTGAGGCCGGGGCTGGGGCTGGGTCCAGGGCAGGGCAGGGCTGTGCTAGGGCTGGGGCTGGGACAGGGCTGGGCTAGGGATGGGCTGGGGCTGGGGCTGGGGCCAGGGGTGGGGGTGGGGCTGGGGCTGGGTCCAGGGCTGGGGCAGGGGCTGGGCTGGGGCCTAGGGTGGGGCTGGGGCTGGGCATGGACCGGGACTGGGCAGGGGTAGGGCCGGGGCTGGGGGCTGGGCTGGGGCTGGGGTTGGGCTGGGGCAGGGCTGGGCCTGGGGTTGGGCTGTGGCCGGGCTGGGGCTGGGTGTGGCCGGTTGACGTTGCCCCCTTAAGAAAGGGAATATGGTGGACGGAAGTTGGTAAACGGAAGGAATAATCTAAACTAATTTCATTGGAAGAGTTGGAGGAAGCACCTTCTGAACTGGGACAGCAGGAGGGCATACTGGGTTTTTCCAGCACTTTATTTTCAGTCTTGCTTCCGCCTCTTCTTCGTGCAGCAGCTCTGTTTTGTGCTGGGCTTTCTGCCAAGGCCTCGGCCTTGAAAACCAGATACAGGCCTGTATTAACTCCCTTCCAATTAACACGAACTGCTTCTAAACTTTTTTCCACTCTTTTCTTTCTCTTTCTATCCCATTCTGGGGAAAGGGGGGGAAGAGAGGGGAGAGCGGAGGTGGGGAACCCCTCTCTGTCCGAGGGGGGTCACTCTCATTTCTGTGTTACTCTGTTGTATATCTTTGTATATATTGTAGATATTGTCAATTTGTAAATATTCCCCTGCATACCCTACATTGCTTTGTAAATATAGCTCCACTGCCTTGCTAATTCAGCTTGTGAGTTTTTTTTTTCCTTTCCCTTCAATTTTTCTTTCCCTTTACTTTACAAGGGGGAAGGGAGGAGGCTTCTGGGCCTTACCCTTCCACCCACCACACTGGGGCTGGGCTGGTGCTGGGCTGGGGCAGTGGCTGGGGGGGGCTGGGGCTGGGTCCAGGGCTGGGGGTGGGCTGGGGCTGGGGCTGGGCTGGGGCAGTGCTGGGGCTGGGCTGGGGCTGGGCTGGGACCAGGACTGGGCTGGGGCAGGGACTGGGGCAGGGCTTGGGCTGGGGCTTGGGCTGGGGCTGGGCTGGGGGCAGGGATGGGGGATGGGGCTGGGGCTGGGGCTGGGGCTTGGGCTGGGGCAGGGCTAGAGCTGGGCAGGGGATGAGGCTGGGTTGGGGCTGGGGCTGGGTCCAGGGCAGGGCTTGGGCTGGGGCTGGGGCTGGGCTGGGGCTGGGGCTGGAACCAAGTCTTGGGCAGGGCTGGGGCTGGGGCTGGGGCTGGGGCTGGGCGGGGCTGGGGCTGGGCTGGGGCTGGGGCTGGGCTGGGGCTGGGGCTGGAACAAAGTCTTGGGCAGGGCTGGGGCTGGAGCTGGGGCCAGGCTAGGGCTGGGCTGGGGGCAAGGATGAGGCTGGGGCTGGGGCTGGGCTGAGGGCTGGGCTGGGCTGGGGCTGGGGCTGGGTCAGGGCTGGGCTAGGGCTGGGCTGGGGCCGGGGGTGGGGCTGGGGCTGGGCCCAGGGCTGGGGCAGGGCTGTGGCTGGGTGTCGTGGGGTGGAAGGGCAAGGCCAAGAAACCTCCTCCCTTCCTCCTTGTAAGGCGAAGGGAAAGAAACTTGAAGGGAAAGGAAAAAAAAAACTCACCAGCTGAATTAGCAAGGCAGTGAAGCTATATTTACAAAGCACTGTAGGGTATGCAGGGGAATATTTACAAATTGACAATATCTACAATATATACAAAGATATACAACAGAGTAACACAGAAATGAGAGTTACCCCCCTCGGCAGAGGGGGTTCCCCACCTCCGCTCTCCCCTCTCTCCCCCCCCCTTTCCCCAGAATGGGATAGAAAGAGAAAGAAAAGAGAGGAAAAAAAATGTTAGAAGCAGTTCGTGTTAATTGGAAGGGAGTTAATACCGGCTTTTATCTGGTCTTCAAGGCCGAGGCCTTGGCAGAAAGCCGAGCAGAGAAAGAGAGCTGCTGCACCGTGGAGAGGCGGAAGCAAGACTAAAGATAGAAGTACCAGAGTGCCCAGTTCACTCCCAGTTCACTCCCAGTTCAGAAGGTGCTTCCTCCCACTTCACCAATGAAATAGTTTAGATTATTCTTTCCGTTTACCAACTTCCGTCCACCATATTCCCATTCTTAAGGGGGCAACGTCAACCGGCCACACTGGGGTTGGGCTGGGGCAGGGCCGGGGCTGGGGGCTGGGCTGGGGCTGGGGTTGGGCTGGGGCAGGGCTGGGCCTGGGGTAGGGCTGGGGCTGGGGCTGGGGCTGGGCTAGGGCTGGGCTGGGGCAGAGGCTGGGGCCGGTGGTGGGGCTGGGGCTAGGGCAGGGCTGGGCCTGGGCTGGGGATGAGGCTGGGGTGGGCTGGGGCTGGGTCCAGGGCAGGGGCTGGGCTGGGGCTGGGGCTGGGCTGGGGCTGGACTGGGACCAGGACTGGGCTGGGGCAGGGACTGGGGCAGGGCTGGGGCTGGGGCTGGGGCAGGGACTGGGGCAGGGCTGGGGCTGGGGCTGGGGCTGGGACTGGGGCAGTTCTGGGGCTGGGGCTGGGGCCAGGCTGCGGCTGGGCAAGGGCTGGGCTGGGGGCAAGGATGGGGCTGGGGCTGGGGCTGGGCCAGTGCTTGGATTGGGTTGGGACTGGGGCTGGGCTGGGGTAGGGCTGGCACAGGGCTGGGGCTGTGGCTGAGTCTGGGGCTGGGCTGGGGCCGGGCTAGGCCTGGGGCGGGTACTGGGACAGGGCTAGGACTGGGGCTGGGCTGGGGTAGGGCTGGCACAGGGCTGGGGCTGTGGCTGAGTCTGGGGCTGGGCTGGGGCCGGGCTAGGCCTGGGGCGGGTACTGGGACAGGGCTAGGACTGGGGCTGGGCTGGGGCCGAGTCTGGGGCCGGGGCTTTGGCCGGGGCAGGGGCAGGGCTGGGGCAGGGCTGGAAATGGGGCTGGGCTGGGGCCAAGGTTGGGGCTGGGGCTGGGGCTGGGGCTGCAGACAGGGCTGGGGCTAGGGCTGAGGTAGGGGTAGGGCTGGGGCTGGATTGGGGCCAAGGCTGGGGCAGGACTAGGCTTGAGGCTGGGCCTTGGGCTGGGGCTGGGTTGGCGCAGGGCTGGGGCTGGGGCTGGAACCAAGGCATGCGCAGGGCTGGGGCTGGCGCTGGAGCCAGGGCTGGGGCTGGGCTGTGGCTGGGGCTGGGCTGGGGCTAGGCTGGGGCTGGGGCTGGGGCTGGGCTGGGGCTGGGTCCAGGGCAGGGGCTGAGCTGGGGCTGGGGCTGGGCCGGGGCAGGGCTGGGCCAGGGCAGGGCTGGGGTCGGGCTGGGGCTGGGTTTAATGCAGGGCTGGGGCTAGGGCAGGGCTGGGGCTGGGGCAGGGCTGGGTATGGCTGGGCTGGGGGCAGAGCTGGGGATGGGGCAGGGCTGAGGTCAGGCCTGGGGCTGGTGCTGGGGCAGGGCTGGGGCAGGCCTGGGGCTGGGTTCGGTGCAGGACTTGGGCTGGGGCAGGGCGGGGGCTGGGGCTGGGCTGGGGCTGGGCTGGGGCTAGAGATGGGCTGGGACTGAGGTTGGGGCTGGGGCTGGGGTAGGGCTGGGCTGGGGCCGGGGCTGCGACTGGGGCTGGGTCCAGGGCTGGGGCTGGGCTGTGGCTGGGGCAGGGCTGGGGCAGGGCTGGAGCTGGGCTGGGGCCGAGGGTGAGGCTGGGGCTGGGGCTGGGGCTGAGGGCAGGTCTGGCCTAGGGCTGGGGCAGGGCAGGGGCCGGGGCTGGGGACAGGGCTGGGGCCAGAGCTGGGGCAGGGCTGGGGCAGGGCTGGAGCTGGGCTGGGGCCGAGGGTGGGGCTGGGGCTGGGGCTGGGGCTGAGGGCAGAGCTGGCCTAGGGCTGGGGCTGGGGCCGGGGCTGGGGCTGGGGCTGGGGCAGGACTGAGTCTGGGGCAGGGCTGGGGCTGGTGCGGGGGCTGGGGCTAGGGCTGGGGCAGGGCTGGGGCTGGGGCTGGAACCAAGTCTTGGGCAGGGCTGGGGCTGGGGCTGGGGCTGGGGCTGTGGCAGAGCTGGGGCTGGGCTGAGGGCAGGGCTGGGGCTGGGTTGGGGGCAGGGCTGGGGCAGGACTGAGGCTGGGGCAGGGCTGGGGCTAGGCTGGGGCTGGGCCTGGGGCTGGGCTGTGGCTGGGGCTGGGGACAGGGCTGGGCTGGGGGCTGGGATGGGGCAGGTCTGGGACTGGGGCAGGGGCACGGGCCGAGGCTGGGGACTGGGCTTGGGCTGGAGCTAGGGCAGGGCTGGGGCCAGGCTGGGGCTGGGTTCGGCTCAGGTCTGGGGCTGGGCTAGGGCAGGGCTGGGGCTGGGGCTGGGCTGGGGCTGGGCTGGGGCAGGGCTGGAGCTGGGCTGGGGCTGGGACTGGGTCCGGGGCTGGGGCAGGAATGTGGTTGAGCTGGGGCAGGGGTTGGGGCAGGACTGGGCTGGGGACTGGGCTGGGGCTGGGGCTGGAACCAAGTCTAGGGCAGGGCTGGGGCTGGGGCTGGGGCTGGGGCCGGGGCTGGGGCTGGGACTGGGCTGGGGCAGGGCTGTGGCTGGGGTTGGGCTGGGACTGAGGTTGGGGCTGGGGCTGGGGTAGGGCTGGGCTGGGGCCGGGGCTGCGACTGGGGCTGGGTCCAGGGCTGGGGCTGGGCTGTGGCTGTGGCTGGGCTGGGGCAGGGCTGGGGCTGGAGCTGGGGCTGGGCTGGGGCTGGGTGCAGGGCAGGGGCTGGGCAGGGCCTGGGGCTGGGTCGGGGCAGGGCTGGGGCAGGGGCTGGGCTGGGGCCGAGGGTGGGGCTGGGGCTGGGGCTGGGGCTGAGGGCAGGGCTGGGCTAAGGCTGGGGCTGGGGCTGGGGCAGGGGACAGGGCTGGGGCCAGAGCTGGGGCAGGGCTGGGGCCGGGCTGGGGCTGGGTTCGGTGCAGGGCTGGGGCTGGGGCCGGGGCTGGGGCTGGGGCTGGGGCAGGACTGAGTCTGGGGCAGGGCTGGGGCTGGTGCGGGCGCTGGGGCTAGGGCTGGGGCAGGGCTGGGGCTGGGGCTGGAACCAAGTCTTGGGCAGGGCTGGGGCTGGGGCTGGGACTGGGGCTGTGGCTGTGGCAGGGCTGGGGCTGGGCTGAGGGCAGGGCTGGGCTAGGGCTGGGGCAGCGCTGACGCAGGGCTGGGGCTGGGCTGGGGGCAGGGGCTGGGGCCTGGGGTAAAGCTGGGACTGAGGTTGGGGCCGGGGCTGGGGCTGGAGTAGGCTGGAGGCTGGGCTTTGGGCTAGGGCTGGGGGCAGGTCTGGGCTGGGGGCATGGCTGGGGCTGGGTTGGGGGCAGGGCTGGGGCAGGACTGAGGCTGGGGCAGGGCTGGGGCTGGGGCTGGGGCTGGGGCTGGGTCTGGGGCAGGGCTGGGGCTGGGGCTGGAACCAAGTCTTGGGCAGGGCTGGGGCTTGGGCTGGGGCTGGGGCTGGGGCTGGGGCTGGGTCTGGGCCTGGGGCTGGGGACAGGGCTGGGGTGAGGCTGGGTCTGGGGCTGGGCTGAGGGCTGGGGCTGGGGCTGGGGGCTGGGATGGGGCAGGACTGGGACTGGGGCAGGGGCATGGACCGACGCTGGGGACAGGGCTAGGGCTGGAGCTAGGGCAGGGCTGGGGTCAGGCTGGGGCTGGGTTCAGCTCAGGGGTGGGGCTTGGTCCAGGGCTGGGGCTGGGGCTGGAAGCAAGGCTTGGGCAGGGCTGGGGCTGGAGCCAGGGTTGGGGCAGGAGCCAGGGCTGGGGCAGGGCTGAGGTCAGGCCTGGGACTGCGGCTGGGGCAGGGCTGGGGCTAGGCTGGGGCTGGGCCTGGGGCTGGGCTGTGTCTGGGGCTCGGGATAGGGCTGGGGCCAGGCTGGGTCTGGGGCTGGGCTGGGGGCAGGGCTGGGGCTGGGGGCTGGGTTGGGGCAGGACTGGGACTGGGGCAGGGGCACGGGCCAAGGCTGGGGACAGGGCTAGGGCTGGAGCTAGGGCAGGGCTGGGGCCAGGCTGGGGCTGGGTTCAGCTCAGGGGTGGGGCTTGGTCCAGGGCTGGGGCTGGGCTAGGGCCGGGCTGGGGCTAGGGCTGGCCTGGGGCTGGATCCAGGGCTGTGGCTGGGCTGTGGCTGGAGCTGGGCTGGGGCTGAAAGTGGGGCTGGGGCTGGGCTAGGGCTGGGCTGGGGCCGGGGCTGCGACTGGGGCTGGATCCAGGGCTGGGGCTGGGCTGTGGCTGGGGCTGGGCTGGGGCAGGGCTGGGGCTGGGGCTGGGGCTGGGGCAGGACTGAGGCTGGGGCAGGGCTGGGGCTGGGGCTGGGGCTAGGTCTGGGGCAGGGCTGGGACTGGGGCTGGGGCTGGGGCTGGGGCGGGGGCTTGGGCAGGGCTGGGGCTGGGGCTGGGGCAGGGCTGGGCCTGGGCTGGGACCAGGACTGGGCTGGGGCAGGGACTAGGGCAGGGCTGGGGCTGGGGCTGGGGCTGGGGCTGGGGCTGGGCCAGGGCTTGGGCTGGGCTGGGACCGGGGCTGGGCTGGGGTAGGGCTTGCACAGGGCTGGGGCTGGGGCTGGGTCTGGGGCGGGGACTGGGGCAGGGCTAGGCCTGGGGCTGGGCTGGGGCCGAGTCTGGAGCCGGAGCGGGGGCCGGGGCAGGGGCAGGGCTGGGGCAGGGTTTGAACTAGGGCTGGGCTGGGGCTAAGGTTGGGGCTGGGGCTGGGCTGGTGGTGAGGGTGGGGCTGGGGCTGGGGCTGGGGCTGCGGACAGGGCTGGGGCTGGGGCTGGAACCAAGGCTTGGGCAGGGCTAGGGCTGAGGCTGGAGCCAGGGCTAGGGCAGGAGCCAGGGCTGGGGCAGGGCTGAGGTCCCGGCCAGGGGCTGGGGCTGGGGCAGGGCTGGGGCTAGGCTGGGTCTGGGGCTGGGGCTGGGCTGGGCTAGGCCTGGGGCTGGGGCAGGGCTAGGTTAGGGCTGGGCTGAGGCCGGGGCTGGGGCTGGGACTGGGGCAGGGCAGGGCTGGGCTTGGGCTGGGGCTGGGACAGGTCTGGGGTAGGGATGGGCTGGGGCCGGGGATGGGGCCGGCGGTGGGGCTGGGGCTGAGGCTGGATCCAGGGCTGGGGCAGGGCTGTGGTTGGGGCTGGGCTGGGGCTGGGGCTGGGACTGGGGCTGGGGCAGGGCTGTGGCTGGGGTTGGGCTGGGGACGAGGGTTTGGGCTGGGGCTGGGGCTGGGGCTGCGGACAGGGCTGGGGCTAGGGCTGAGGTAGGGGTAGGGGCTGGGGCTGGATTGGGGCCAGGGCTGGGGCAGGACTAGGCTTGAGGCTGGGCCTTGGGCTGGGGCTGGGTTGGCGCAGGGCTGGGGCTGGGGCTGGAACCAAGGCTTGGGCAGGGCTGGGGCTGGGGCTGGAGCCAGGGCTGGGGCAGGAGCCAGGGCTGGGGCAGGTCTGAGGTCCGGCCAGGGGCTGTGGCTGGGGCAGGGCTGGGGCTAGGCTGGGGCTGGGCCTGGGGCTGGGCTGGGCTGGGGCTGGGGACAGGGCTGGGTCAAGGCTGGGTCTGGGGCTGGGGCTGGGCTGGGCTGGGGCTGGGGCTGGCTGAGGGCACGGCTGGGCTAGGCCTGGGGCTGGGGCAGGGCTAGGTTAGGGCTGGGCTGAGGCCGGGGCTGGGGCTGGGACTGGGGCAGGGCAGGGCTGGGCTAGGGCTGGGGCTGGGTCAGGGCTGGGCTAGAGATGGGCTGGGGCTGGGGATGGGGCCGGGGGTGGGGCTGGGGCTGGGGCTGGGTCCAGGGCTGGGGCAGGGCTGTGGCTGGGGTTGGGCTGGAGATGGGGCTGGGGCTGGGCTGGGGCTGGGCCTGAGGGTGGGGCTGGGGTGGGCTAGGGCTGGGCTGGGCCCGGGGCTGTGACTGGGGCTAGGTCCAGGGCTGGGGTTTGGCTGTGGCTGGGGCTGGAGCTGGAGCTGGGCTGGGGCTGGGTCCAGGGCAGGGGCTGGGCAGGGGCTGGGGCTGGGTCGCGGCAGGGCTGGGGCAGGGGCTGGGCTGGGGCCGAGGGTGGGGCTGGGGCTGGGGCTGAGGGCAGGGCTGGGCTAGGAATGGGGCTGGGGCAGGGGTCGGGGCTGGGGCCAGGGCTGGGGCCAGAGCTGGGGCAGGGCTGGGGCCGGGCTGGGGCTGGGTTCTGTGCAGGGCTGGGGCTGGGCAGGGCTGTGCTAGGGCTGGGCTGGGGCCGGGGCTGTGGCCATGAGTGGGGCTTGGCTGTAGCCAGGGCTGGGGCCAGGGGTGGGCGTGGGCTGGGGATGAGGCTGGGGAGGGCTGGGGTTGGGTCCAGGGCAGGGCTGGGGCTTGGTCTGGGCTGGGACCGGGGCTGGGCTGGGGTAGGGCTGGCACAGGGCTGGCGCTGTGGCTGGGACTGGGGCAGGACTGAGGCTGGGGCTGGGCTGGGGCAGGGCTGGGGCTGGGGCTGGGGCTGGGGCAGGACTGAGGCTGGGGCAGGGCTGGGGCTGGGGCTGGGGCTAGGTCTGGGGCAGGGCTGGGACTGGGGCTGGGGCTGGGGCGGGGGCTTGGGCAGGGCTGGGGCTGGGGCTGGGGCAGGGCTGGGCCTGGGCTGGGACCAGGACTGGGCTGGGGCAGGGACTAGGGCAGGGCTGGGGCTGGGGCTGGGGCTGGGGCTGGGGCTGGGCCAGGGCTTGGGCTGGGCTGGGACCGGGGCTGGGCTGGGGTAGGGCTGGCACAGGGCTGGGGCTGTGGCTGGGTCTGGGGCGGGGGACTGGGTCAGGGCTAGGCCTGGGGCTGGGCTGGGGCCGAGTCTGCGGCCGGGGCTGGGGCCGGGGCAGGGGCAGGGCTGGGGCAGGGCTGGAACTGGGGCTGGGCTGGGGCCAAGGTTGAGGCTGGGGCTGGGCTGGTGGCGAGGGTTGGGCTGGGGCTGGGGCTGGGGCTGCGGACAGGGCTGGGGCTAGGGCTGAGGTAGGGGTAGGGCTGGGGCTGGATTGGGGCCAGGGCTGGGGCAGGACTAGGCTTGAGGCTGGGCCTTGGGCTGGGGCTGGGTTGGCGCAGGGCTGGGGCTGGGGCTGGAACCAAGGCTTGGGCAGGGCTGGGGCTGGGGCTGGAGCCAGGGCTGGGGCAGGAGCCAGGGCTGGGGCAGGGCTGAGGTCAGGCCTGGGGCTGGGCCTGGGACAGGGCTGGGGCTAGGCTGGGGCTGGGTTTGGCTCAGGGGTGGGGCTTGGTCCAGGGCTGGGTCTTGGCTGAGGGCAGGGCTGGGCTTTGGCTGGGGCTGGTTCAGGGCTGGGCAGGGGCTGAGCTGGGTCTGGCCTGGGGGCAGGGCTGGGGCCGAGACTGGGGCTAGGGCTGGGCTGGGGCTGAGCTGGGGGCAGGTCTGGGCTTGGGCTTGGGCAGGGCTGGGCTGGGGTAGGGCTGCGGCCGGGGCTGGGGCCGGGGCTGGGGCCCAGGCTGGGGCTGGGGCAGGGGCTGAGCTGGGGGTCTTGCTGAGCTGGGGCTGGGGTAGGGCTGGGGCTGGGCTAAGGGGCTGGGTCGGGGCTGAGATTTGGGCTGGGTCTGGGGGCAGGGCTGAAGCCGGGGCTGGGGCCAAGACCGGGGCTGGGCAGGGTCTGAGCTGATGCTGGGGTTTGGCTGGGGCTGGGCCGGGGCTGTGGCTGGGGCTGGGGCAGGGCTGGGGAAGGGGTTGGGGCTGGGCTGGAGCCGGGGCTGGGACTGGGCTGGGCTGGGTCTAGGGCTGGGGCTGTGCTGGTGCTGTGCTGGGGGTGGGCTGGGGACTAGGGCTGGGGCAGGGCTGACGCAGGGCTGGGGCTGGGCTGGGGGCAGGGGCTGGGCCTGGGGTAGGGCTGGGACTGAGGTTGGGGCCGGGGCTGGGGCTGGAGTAGGCTGGAGGCTGGGCCTTGGGCTGGGGCTGGGGGCAGGTCTGGGCTGGGGGCATGGCTGGGCCTGGGTTGGGGGCAGGGCTGGGGCTGGGGCTGGGGCCGGGCTGGGGTAGGACTGAGGCTGGGGCAGGACTGAGGCTGGGGCTGGAACCAAGTCTTGGGCAGGGCTGGGGGCTGGGGCTGGGGCCGGGGCTGGGGCTGTGGCTGGAACCAAGGCTTGGGCAGGGCTGGGGCTGGGGCTGGAGCCAGGGTTGGGGCAGGAGCCAGGGCTGGGGCAGGGCTGAGGTCAGGCCTGGGGCTGCGGCTGGGGCAGGGCTGGGGCTACGCTGGGGCTGGGACTGGGGCTGGGCTGTGGCTGGGGCTGGGGACAGGGCTGGGGCCAGGCTGGGTCTGGGGTTGGGCTGGGGGCAGGGCTGGGCTGGGGGCTGGGATGGGGCAGTACTGGGACTGGGGCAGGGGCACGGGCCGAGGCTGGGGACAGGGCTAGGGCTGGGGGCTGGGATGGGGCAGGACTGGGACTGGGGCAGGGCACGGGCCGAGGCTGGGGACAGGGCTAGGGCTGGAGCTAGGGCAGGGCTGGGGCCAGGCTGGGGCTGGGTTCGGCTCAGGGGTGGGGCTTGGTCCAGAGTTGGGGCTGGGGCTGGGCTGGGGCTGGGGCTGGGCTAGGGCTGGGCTGGGGCCGGGGCTGCGACTGGGGCGGATCCAGGGCTGCGGCTGGGCTGTGGCTGGGGCTGGGCTGGGATAGGGCTGGGGCTGGGGCTGGGCTGGGGCTGGGCTGGGGCAGGGCTGGGCTGGGGCAGGGCTTGGGCTGAGCTGGGACCGGGGCTGGGCTGGGGTAGGGCTGGCACAGGGCTGTGGCTGGGGCTGGGGCTGGGGCGTGGACTGGGGCAGGGCTAGGCCTGGGGCTGGGCTGGGACTGAGTCTGGGGCAGGGGCTGGGGCAGGGGCAGGGGCAGGTCTGGGGCAGGGCTGGAACTGGGGCTGGGCTGGGGCCAAGGTTGGGGCTGGGGCTGGGCTGGTGGCGAGGGTGGGGCTGGGGCTGGGGCTGGGGCTGCGGACAGGGCTGGGGCTAGGGCTTAGGTAGGGGAAGGGCTGGGGCTGGATTGGGGCCAGGGCTGGGGCAGGACTAGGCTTGAGGCTGGGCCTTGGGCTGGGGCTGGGTTGGCGCAGGGCTGGGGCTGGGGCTGGAACCAAGGCTTGGGCAGGGCTGGGGCTGGGGCTGGAGCCAGGGCTGGGGCAGGAGCCAGGGCTGGGGCAGGGCTGAGGTCCGGCCAGGGGCTGGGATGGGGGCAGGGCTGGAGCTAGGCTGGGGCTGGGCCTAGGGCTGGGCTGGGCTTGGGCTGGGGACAGGGCTGGGGCCAGGCTGGGGCTGGGTTTGGCTCAGGGCTGGGGCTTGGTCCAGGGCAGGGCCTGGGCTGAGGGCACGGCTGGGCTAGGCCTGGGGCTGGGGCAGGGCTAGGTTAGGGCTGGGCTGAGGCCGGGGCTGGGTCCGGGCCTGGGGCTGGGCTGAGGGCAGGGCTGGGCTAGTGCTGGGGCTGGTTCAGGGCTGGGCAGGGGCTGAGCTGGGTCTGGCCTGGGGGCAGGGCTGGGGCCGAGACTGGTCTGGGCATGGGCTTGGGCAGGGCTGGGCTGGGGTAGGGCTGCAGCCGGGGGCTGGGGGCCGGGGCTGGGGTAGGGCTGGGGCTGGGCTAAGGGGCTGGGGTCGGGGCTGGAGCCGGGGCTGGGTCCAAGACCGGGGCTGGGCAGGGGTCTGAGCTGATGCCTGGGGTTTGGCTGGGGCTGGGCCTGGGGCTGGTCTGGGGCTGGGGCAGGGCTGGGGAAGGGGTTGGGGCTGGGGCTGGAGCCGGGGCTGGGACTGGGGCTGGCTGGGTCTAGGGCTGGGGGCTGTGCTGGTGCTGTGCTGGGGATGGGCTGGGGACTAGGGCTGGGGCAGGGCTGACACAGGGCTGGGGCTGGGCTGGGGGCAGGGGCTGGGCCTGGGGTAGGGCTGGGACTGAGGTTGGGGCCGGGGCTGGGGCTGGAGTAGGCTGGAGGCTGGGCCTTGGGCTGGGGCTGGGGGCAGGTCTGGGCTGGGGGCATGGCTGGGGCCTGGGTTGGGGGCAGGGCTGGGGCTGGGGCTGGGGCAGGACTGAGGCTGGGGCTGGAACCAAGTCTTGGGCAGGGCTGGGGCTGGGGCTGGGGGCCGGGGCTGGGGCTGTGGCAGGGCTGTGGCTGGGCATGGACCGTGACTGGGCAGGGGTAGGGCTGGGGCAGGGGGCTGGGCTGGGGAGGAGGGTGGGGCTGGGTCTGGGGCTGGGGCTGCGGACAGGGGCTGGGGCTAGGGCTGAGGTAGCGGTAGGGCTGGGGGCTGGATGGGGCCAGGGCTGGGGCAGGACTAGGCTTGAGGCTGGGCCTTGGGCTGGGGCTGGGGTTGGCACAGGGCTGGGGCTGGGGCTGGAAACCAAGGCATGGGCAGGGCTGGGGCTGGAGCCAGGGCTGGGGCAGGGCTGAGGTCCGGCCAGGGGCTGGGGCTGGGGCAGGGGCTGGGGCTAGGCTGGGGCTGGGGCTGACGCTGGGCTGGGCTAGGGCCTGGGGCTGGGGCAGGGCTAGGTTAGGGCTGGGCTGAGGCCGGGGCTGGGGCTGGGACTGGGGCAGGGCAGGGCTGGGCTAGGGCTGGGGCTGGGTCAGGGCTGGGCTAGAGATGGGCTGGGGCCGGGGATGGGGCCGGCGGTGGGGCTGGGGCTGAGGCTGGATCCAGGGCTGGGGCAGGGCTGTGGCTGGGGCTGGGCTGGGGCTGGGGCTGGGACTGGGCTGGGGCTAAGGCTGGGCTGCGGCTGGGGCAGGGCTGGGGCTGGGCTGGGGCTGGGCTTTGGCTGGAGGCTGGGGCCAGGGCTGGGGCTGGGGCTGGGAGCAGGGCTGAAGGTGGGGCCTGGGTTGGGGCTGAGGAAGGGCTGGGGCATGGCTAAGGCTTGGGCCGGGGCTAGGCTGGGGCTGGGGCTGGGCTGGGGGCAGGGGCTGGGCATGGGGTAGGGCTGGGACTGAGGTTGGGGCCGGGGCTGGGGCTGGAGTAGGCTGGAGGTTGGGCCTTGGGCTGGGGCTGGGGGCAGGTTTGGGTTGGGGGCATGGCTGGGCCTGGGTTGGGGGCAGGGCTGGGGCTGGGGCTGGGGCCGGGGCTGGGGCAGGACTGAGGCTGGGGCAGGACTGGGGCTGGGGCTGGGGCAGGGCTGGGGCTGGGGCTAGAACCAAGTCTTGGGCAGGGCTGGGGTCGGGACTGGGGCAGGGCTGGGGCTGGGCATGGACCGGGACTGGGCAGGGGTAGGGCTGGGGCTGGGGCTGGGGCTGCGGACAGGGCTGTGGCCGAGCTAGGGCTGGGCTGAGGGCAGGGCTGGGCTAGGGCTGGGGCTGGGGCTGGGGGAGGGCTGGGCCTGGGCTGGGACCAGGACTGGGCTGGGGCAGGGACTAGGGCAGGGCTGGGCTGGGGGCAAGGATGGGGCTGGGGATGGGGCTGGGGCTGGGCCAGGGCTTGGGCTGGGCTGGGACCGGGGCTGGGCTGGGGTAGGGCTGGCACAGGGCTGGGGCTGTGGCTGGGTCTGGGGCGGGGACTGGGGCAGGGCTAGGCCTGGGGCTGGGCTGGGACCGAGTCTGGGGCCGGGGCTGGGGCCGGGGCAGGGGCAGGGCTGGGGCAGGGCTGGAACTGGGGCTGGGCTGGGGCCAAGGTTGGGGCTGGGGCTGGGCTGGTGGCGAGTGTTGGGCTGGGGCTGGGGCTGGGGCTGCGGACAGGGCTGGGGCTAGGGCTGAGGTAGGGGTAGGGCTGGGGCTGGATTGGGGCCAGGGCTGGGGCAGGACTAGGCTTGAGGCTGGGCCTTGGGCTGGGGCTGGGTTGGCGCAGGGCTGGGGCTGGGGCTGGAACCAAGGCTTGGGCAGGGCTGGGGCTGGGGCTGGAGCCAGGGCTGGGGCAGGAGCCAGGGCTGGGGCAGGGCTGAGGTCAGGCCTGGGGCTGGGCCTGGGACAGGGCTGGGGCTAGGCTGGGGCTGGGTTTGGCTCAGGGCTGGGGCTTGGTCCAGGGCTGGGTCTTGGCTGAGGGCAGGGCTGGGCTTGGGCTGGGGCTGGTTCAGGGCTGGGCAGGGGCTGAGCTGGGTCTGGCCTGGGGGCAGGGCTGGGGCCGAGACTGGGGCTAGGGCTGGGCTGGGGCTGAGCTGGGGGCAGGTCTGGGCTTGGGCTTGGGCAGGGCTGGGCTGGGGTAGGGCTGCGGCCGGGGCTGGGGCCGGGGGCTGGGGCCCAGGCTGGGGCTGGGGCAGGGGCTGAGCTGGGGGTCTTGCTGAGCTGGGGCTGGGGTAGGGCTGGGGCTGGGCTAAGGGGCTGGGGTCGGGGCTGAGATCTGGGCTGGGTCTGGGGGCAGGGCTGGAGCCGGGGCTGGGGGCAAGACCGGGGCTGGGCAGGGTCTGAGCTGATGTTGGGGTTTGGCTGGGGCTGGGCCGGGGCTGTGGCTGGGGCTGGGGCAGGGCTGGGGAAGGGGTTGGGGCTGGGCTGGAGCCGGGGCTGGGACTGGGGCTGGGCTGGGTCTAGGGCTGGGGTGGGCTGGGGCTGTGCTGGTGCTGTGCTGGGGGTGGGCTGGGGACTAGGGCTGGGGCAGGGCTGACGCAGGGCTGGGGCTGGGCTGGGGGCAGGGGCTGGGCCTGGGGTAGGGCTGGGACTGAGGTTGGGGCCGGGGCTGGGGCTGGAGTAGGCTGGAGGCTGGGCCTTGGGCTGGGGCTGGGGGCAGGTCTGGGCTGGGGGCATGGCTGGGCCTGGGTTGGGGGCAGGGCTGGGGCTGGGGCTGGGGCCGGGGCTGGGGCAGGACTGAGGCTGGGGCAGGACTGAGGCTGGGGCTGGAACCAAGTCTTGGGCAGGGCTGGGGCTGGGGCTGGGGCCGGGGCTGGGGCTGTGGCTGGAACCAAGGCTTGGGCAGGGCTGGGGCTGGGGCTGGAGCCAGGGTTGGGGCAGGAGCCAGGGCTGGGGCAGGGCTGAGGTCAGGCCTGGGGCTGCGGCTGGGGCAGGGCTGGGGCTACGCTGGGGCTGGGACTGGGGCTGGGCTGTGGCTGGGGGCTGGGGACAGGGCTGGGGCCAGGCTGGGGTCTGGGGTTGGGCTGGGGGCAGGGCTGGGGCTGGGGGCTGGGATGGGGCAGTACTGGGACTGGGGCAGGGGCACGGGCCGAGGCTGGGGGACAGGGCTAGGGCTGGGGGCTGGGATGGGGCAGGACTGGGGACTGGGGCAGGGGCACGGGCCGAGGCTGGGGACAGGGCTAGGGCTGGAGCTAGGGCAGGGCTGGGGGCCAGGCTGGGGCTGGGTTCGGCTCAGGGGTGGGGCTTGGTCCAGAGCTGGGGCTGGGGCTGGGCTGGGGCTGGGGCTGGGCTAGGGCTGGGCTGGGGCCGGGGCTGCGGACTGGGGCGGATCCAGGGCTGCGGCTGGGCTGTGGCTGGGGCTGGGCTGGGATAGGGCTGGGGCTGGGGCTGGGCTGGGGCTGGGCTGGGGCAGGGCTGGGCTGGGGCAGGGCTTGGGCTGAGCTGGGACCGGGGCTGGGCTGGGGTAGGCTGGCACAGGGCTGTGGCTGGGCTGGGGGCAGAGATGGGGATGGGGTTGGGCTGGGCTGGGGGAACGGATGGGGCTGAGACTGGGGCTGGGTCCAGGGCAGGGGCTGGACTGGCGCCGGGGCTGGGATGGGGCATGGGCTGGTGCTGGGGCTGTGTCCAGGGTGGGGGGCTGGGGCTGGGCTGGGGCTGGGCTGGGTCCGGGACTGGGTCCAGGGCAGGGGCTGGACTGGGGCTGGGACTGGGTCCAGGGCAGGGGCTGGGCTGGGGCTGGCTGGGGCTGGGCTGGGGCTGGGGCTGGGTCAAGGGTGGGGCTGGAGCCGGGGCTGGGGCAGGACTGGGGCCGGACTGGGGATGGGGCTGGGGCAGGGCTGGGGCTAGGCTGGGGCTGGGCCTGGGGCTGGGCTGGGCTGGGGCTGGGGACAGGGCTGGGGCCAGGCTGGGGCAGAGCTGGGGATGGGGCTGGGCTGGGGCTGGGTCCAGGGCTGTGGCTGGGCTGTGGCTGGAGCTGGGCTGGGGCTGAGGGTGGGGCTGGGGCTGGGCTAGAGCTGGGCTGGGGCCGGGGCTGCGACTGGGGCTGGGTCTAGGGCTGGGGCTGGGATGTAGCTGGGGCTGGGCTGGGGCTCAGTCCAAAGCTGGGGCTGGGGCGGTGGCTGGGGCTGGGCTGGGGGCAGGGATGGGGATGAGGCTGGGGGATGAACCTGGGGTGGGGCTGAGCAGTGGCTGGGGCTGGGCTGGGCAGGGCTGGGTCTGGGGCTGGGCTGATGGCGGGATGGGGCTGGGGCTGGGGCTGGGGCTGAGGGGCAGGGCTGGGCTAGGGCTGGGGCTGGGGCAGGGGCCAGGGCTGGGGCCAGGCTGGGGCCAGAGCTGGGGCAGGGAAGGGGATGGGGCTGGGCTGGGCTGGGGAAGGGCTGGGCCTGGGCTGGGGATGAGGCTGGGGTGGGTCTGGGCGGTGGCTGGGGCTGGGTTCGGTGCAGGGCTGGGGCTGGGCAGGGCGGGGGCTGGGCAGGGCTGGGCTACGGCAGGGCTGGGACCGGGGATGGGTCCGGGGGGTGGGGCTGGGGCTGGGGGCAGGGCTGGGCCTGGTCTGGGGCTGGGCTGGGGCTGGGACTGGGGCAGGGATAGGGCTGGGCTGGGGGCAAGGATGGGGTTTGGGCTGGGGCTGGGCCAGGGCTTGGGCTGGGCTGGGAGCGGGGCTGGGCTGGGGTAGGGCTGGCACAGGGCTAGGCCCTGGAGCTGGGCTGGGGCCGAGTCTGGGGCTGGGGCTGGGGCCGGGGCAGGGGCAGGGCTGGGGCAGGGCTGGGGCCAAGGTTGGGGCTGGGGGCTGGGCTGGTGGCGAGGGTGGGGCTGGGGCAGGGCCTGGGGCTGGGCTGTGGCTGGGGCTCGGGATAGGGCTGGGGGCCAGGCTGGGTCTGGGGCTGGGCTGAGGGCAGGGCTGGGGCTGGGGGCTGGGATGGGGCAGGACTGGGACTGGGGCAGGGGCACGGGCCAAGGCTGGGGACAGGGCTAGGTTTGGAGCTAGGGCAGTGCTGGGGCCGGGCAGGGCTGGGGCTGGGGCTGGGGCTGGGCCGGGGCTGGGGCTGGGGCTGGGCTGGGGCAGGGCTGGGGCTGGGCCAGGGCTTGGGCTGGGATGGGACCGGGGCTAGGCTGGGGGTAGTGCTGGCACAGGGCTGGGGCTGGGTCTGGGGCGGGGGACTGGGGCAGGAGCCAGGGCTGGGGCAGGGCTGAGGTCCGGCCAGGGGCTGGGGCTGGGGCAGGGCTGGGGCTAGGCTGGGGCTGGGCCTGGGGGCTGGCTGGGCTGGGGCTGGGGACAGGGCTGGGGCCAGGCTGGGTCTGGGTCTGGGGCTGGGCTGGGCTGGGGCTGGGGCTGGGCTGAGGGCACGGCTGGGCTAGGCCTGGGGGCTGGGGCAGGGCTTGGTTAGGGCTGGGCTGAGGCCGGGGCTGGGGCTGGGACTGGGGCAGGGCAGGGCTGGGCTAGGGCTGGGGCAGGGACAGGGCTGGGCTAGGGCTGGGGCTGGGACAGGTCTGGGCTAGGGATGGGCTGGGGCCGGGGATGGGGCCGGCGGTGGGGCTGGGGCTGAGGCTGGATCCAGGGCTGGGGCAGGGCTGTGGCTGGGGCTGGGCTGGGGCTGGGGCTGGGACTGGGCTGGGGCTAAGGCTGGGCTGCGGCTGGGGCAGGGCTGGGGCTGGGCTGGGGCTGGGCTTTGGCTGGAGGCTGGGGCCAGGGCTGGGGCTGGGGCTGGGAGCAGGGCTGAAGGTGGGGCCTGGGTTGGGGCTGAGGAAGGGCTGGGGCATGGCTAAGGCTTGGGCCGGGGCTAGGCTGGGGCTGGGGCTGGGCTGGGGGCAGGGGCTGGGCATGGGGTAGGGCTGGGACTGAGGTTGGGGCCGGGGCTGGGGCTGGAGTAGGCTGGAGGTTGGGCCTTGGGCTGGGGCTGGGGGCAGGTTTGGGTTGGGGGCATGGCTGGGCCTGGGTTGGGGGCAGGGCTGGGGCTGGGGCTGGGGCCGGGGCTGGGGCAGGACTGAGGCTGGGGCAGGACTGGGGCTGGGGCTGGGGCAGGGCTGGGGCTGGGGCTAGAACCAAGTCTTGGGCAGGGCTGGGGTCGGGACTGGGGCAGGGCTGGGGCTGGGCATGGACCGGGACTGGGCAGGGGTAGGGCTGGGGCTGGGGCTGGGGCTGCGGACAGGGCTGTGGCCGAGCTAGGGCTGGGCTGAGGGCAGGGCTGGGCTAGGGCTGGGGCTGGGGCTGGGGGAGGGCTGGGCCTGGGCTGGGACCAGGACTGGGGCTGGGGCAGGGACTAGGGCAGGGCTGGGCTGGGGGCAAGGATGGGGCTGGGGATGGGGCTGGGGCTGGGCCAGGGCTTGGGCTGGGCTGGGACCGGGGCTGGGCTGGGGTAGGGCTGGCACAGGGCTGGGGCTGTGGCTGGGTCTGGGGCGGGGACTGGGGGCAGGGCTAGGCCTGGGGCTGGGCTGGGACCGAGTCTGGGGCCGGGGCTGGGGCCGGGGCAGGGGCAGGGCTGGGGCAGGGCTGGAACTGGGGCTGGGCTGGGGCCAAGGTTGGGGCTGGGGCTGGGCTGGTGGCGAGTGTTGGGCTGGGGCTGGGGCTGGGGCTGCGGACAGGGCTGGGGGCTAGGGCTGAGGTAGGGGTAGGGCTGGGGCTGGATTGGGGCAGGGCTGGGGCAGGACTAGGCTTGAGGCTGGGCCTTGGGCTGGGGCTGGGTTGGCGCAGGGCTGGGGCTGGGGCTGGAACCAAGGCTTGGGCAGGGCTGGGGCTGGGGCTGGAGCCAGGGCTGGGGCAGGAGCCAGGGCTGGGGCAGGGCTGAGGTCAGGCCTGGGGCTGGGCCTGGGACAGGGCTGGGGCTAGGCTGGGGCTGGGTTTGGCTCAGGGGTGGGGCTTGGTCCAGGGCTGGGTCTTGGCTGAGGGCAGGGCTGGGCTTTGGCTGGGGCTGGTTCAGGGCTGGGCAGGGGCTGAGCTGGGTCTGGCCTGGGGGCAGGGCTGGGGCCGAGACTGGGGCTAGGGCTGGGCTGGGGCTGAGCTGGGGGCAGGTCTGGGCTTGGGCTTGGGCAGGGCTGGGCTGGGGTAGGGCTGCGGCCGGGGCTGGGGCCGGGGCTGGGGCCCAGGCTGGGGCTGGGGCAGGGGCTGAGCTGGGGGTCTGCTTGCTGAGCTGGGGCTGGGGTAGGGCTGGGGCTGGGCTAAGGGGCTGGGGTCGGGGCTGAGATCTGGGCTGGGTCTGGGGGCAGGGCTGGAGCCGGGGCTGGGGGCAAGACCGGGGCTGGGCAGGGTCTGAGCTGATGTTGGGGTTTGGCTGGGGCTGGGCCGGGGCTGTGGCTGGGGCTGGGGCAGGGCTGGGGAAGGGGTTGGGGGCTGGGCTGGAGCCGGGGCTGGGACTGGGGGCTGGGCTGGGTCTAGGGCTGGGGCTGTGCTGGTGCTGTGCTGGGGGTGGGCTGGGGACTAGGCTGGGGCAGGGCTGACGCAGGGCTGGGGCTGGGCTGGGGGCAGGGGCTGGGCCTGGGGTAGGGCTGGGGACTGAGGTTGGGGCCGGGGCTGGGGCTGGAGTAGGCTGGAGGCTGGGCCTTGGGCTGGGGGCTGGGGGCAGGTCTGGGCTGGGGGGCATGGCTGGGGCCTGGGTTGGGGGCAGGGCTGGGGCTGGGGCTGGGGCCGGGGCTGGGGCAGGACTGAGGCTGGGGCAGGACTGAGGCTGGGGCTGGAACCAAGTCTTGGGCAGGGCTGGGGCTGGGGCTGGGGCCGGGGCTGGGGCTGTGGCTGGAACCAAGGCTTGGGCAGGGCTGGGGCTGGGGCTGGAGCCAGGGTTGGGGCAGGAGCCAGGGCTGGGGCAGGGCTGAGGTCAGGCCTGGGGCTGCGGCTGGGGCAGGGCTGGGGCTACGCTGGGGCTGGGACTGGGGCTGGGCTGTGGCTGGGGCTGGGGGACAGGGCTGGGGCCAGGCTGGGTCTGGGGTTGGGCTGGGGGCAGGGCTGGGGCTGGGGGCTGGGATGGGGCAGTACTGGGACTGGGGCAGGGGCACGGGCCGAGGCTGGGGGACAGGGCTAGGGCTGGGGGCTGGGATGGGGCAGGACTGGGACTGGGGCAGGGGCACGGGCCGAGGCTGGGGACAGGGCTAGGGCTGGAGCTAGGGCAGGGCTGGGGCCAGGCTGGGGCTGGGTTCGGCTCAGGGGTGGGGCTTGGTCCAGAGCTGGGGCTGGGGCTGGGCTGGGGCTGGGGCTGGGCTAGGGCTGGGCTGGGGCCGGGGCTGCGACTGGGGCGGATCCAGGGCTGCGGCTGGGCTGTGGCTGGGGCTGGGCTGGGATAGGGCTGGGGCTGGGGCTGGGCTGGGGCTGGGCTGGGGCAGGGCTGGGCTGGGGCAGGGCTTGGGCTGAGCTGGGACCGGGGCTGGGCTGGGGTAGGGCTGGCACAGGGCTGTGGCTGGGCTGGGGGCAGAGATGGGGATGGGGTTGGGCTGGGCTGGGGGAACGGATGGGGCTGAGACTGGGGCTGGGTCCAGGGCAGGGGCTGGACTGGCGCCGGGGCTGGGATGGGGCATGGGCTGGTGCTGGGGGCTGTGTCAGGGTGGGGCTGGGGGCTGGGCTGGGGCTGGGCTGGGTCCGGGACTGGGTCCAGGGCAGGGGCTGGACTGGGGCTGGGACTGGGTCCAGGGCAGGGGCTGGGGCTGGGGCTGGCTGGGGCTGGGCTGGGGGCTGGGGCTGGGTCAAGGGTGGGGCTGGAGCCGGGGCTGGGGCAGGACTGGGGCCGGACTGGGGATGGGGCTGGGCTGGGGCTAGGTCCAGGGCTGTGTCTGGGCTGTGGCTGGAGCTGGGCTGGGGCTGAGGGTGGGGCTGGGGCTGGGCTAGGGCTGGGCTGGGACTGGGGCTGCGACTGGGGCTGGGTCTAGGGCTGGGGCAGGGCTGTGGCTGGGGCTAGGGCTGGGCTGGGGCTGTGGCTGGGGCTGGGGCTGGGACGGGGGCAAGGCTGGGGCAGGGGCTGGGCTGGGGCCGAGGGTGGGGCTGGGGCTGGGGCTGAGGGCAGGGCTGGGCTAGGGCTGGGGCTGGGGCAGGGGCCGGGGCTGGGGACAGGGCTGGGGCCAGAGCTGGGGCAGGGCTGGGGCCGGGCTGGGGCTGGGTTCGGTGCAGGGCTGGGGCTGGGGCAGGGCGGGGACTGGGGCAGGGCTGGGCTAGAGCTGGGCTGGGGCTGGGGATGGGGCCGTGAGTGGGGCTTGACTGGGGCCCGGGCTGGGGCCGGGGCTGGGGCTGGGGCTGGGGCTGGGGCAGGGCTGGGCCTGGGCTGGGGATGAGGCTGGGGTGGGGCTGGGGCTGGGTCCAGGGCAGGGCTGGGGCTTGGGCTGGGGCTGGGCTGGGGCTAGGCTGGGGCAGGGCTGGGGCAGGGCTGGGGCTGGGGCTGGGTTCAGGGTGGGGCTGGGGCTGGGCTGCGGCAGGGCTGGGCTGGGTTGTGTCTGGGGCTGGCCTGGGGCTGGGCTGGGGCTGGGACTGGGTCCAGGGCAGGGGCTGGACTGGGGCTGGGGCTAGGCTGGGGCAGGGCTGGGGCTGGGCTGGGGCTGGGGCTGGGTCCAGGGTGGGGCTGTGTCCAGGGCTGGGGCAGGACTGGGGCCGGGCCGGGGCTGGGGCTGGGCTGAGGGCAGGGCTGGGGCAGAGCTGGGGATGGGGCTGGGCTGGGGCTGGGTCCAGGGCTGTGGCTGGGCTGTGGCTGGAGCTGGGCTGGGGCTGAGGGTGGGGCTGGGGCTGGGCTAGAGCTGGGCTGGGGCCGGGGGCTGCGACTGGGGCTGGGTCTAGGGCTGGGGCTGGGATGTAGCTGGGGCTGGGCTGGGGCTCAGTCCAAAGCTGGGGCTGGGCGGTGGCTGGGGCTGGGCTGGGGGCAGGGATGGGGATGAGGCTGGGGATGAACCTGGGGTGGGGCTGAGCAGTGGCTGGGGCTGGGCTGGGCAGGGCTGGGTCTGGGGCTGGGCTGATGGCAGGGATGGGGCTGGGGCTGGGGCTGGGGCTGAGGGCAGGGCTGGGCTAGGGCTGGGGCTGGGGCAGGGGCCAGGGCTGGGGCCAGGGCTGGGGCCAGAGCTGGGGCAGGGAAGGGGATGGGGCTGGGCTGGGCTGGGGAAGGGCTGGGCCTGGGCTGGGGATGAGGCTGGGGTGGGTCTGGGCGGTGGCTGGGGCTGGGTTCGGTGCAGGGCTGGGGCTGGGCAGGGCGGGGGCTGGGGCAGGGCTGGGCTACGGCAGGGCTGGGACCGGGGATGGGTCCGGGGGTGGGGCTGGGGCTGGGGCAGGGCTGGGCCTGGTCTGGGGCTGGGCTGGGGCTGGGACTGGGGCAGGGATAGGGCTGGGCTGGGGGCAAGGATGGGGTTTGGGCTGGGGCTGGGCCAGGGCTTGGGCTGGGCTGGGAGCGGGGGCTGGGCTGGGGTAGGGCTGGCACAGGGCTAGGCCTGGAGCTGGGCTGGGGCCGAGTCTGGGGCTGGGGCTGGGGCCGGGGCAGGGGCAGGGCTGGGGCAGGGCTGGGGCCAAGGTTGGGGCTGGGGCTGGGCTGGTGGCGAGGGTGGGGCTGGGGCAGGGCCTGGGGCTGGGCTGTGGCTGGGGCTCGGGATAGGGCTGGGGCCAGGCTGGGTCTGGGGCTGGGCTGAGGGCAGGGCTGGGGCTGGGGGCTGGGATGGGGCAGGACTGGGACTGGGGCAGGGGCACGGGCCAAGGCTGGGGACAGGGCTAGGTTTGGAGCTAGGGCAGTGCTGGGGCCGGGCAGGGCTGGGGCTGGGGCTGGGGCTGGGCCGGGGCTGGGGCTGGGGCTGGGCTGGGGCAGGGCTGGGGCTGGGCCAGGGCTTGGGCTGGGATGGGACCGGGGCTAGGCTGGGGTAGTGCTGGCACAGGGCTGGGGCTGGGTCTGGGGCGGGGACTGGGGCAGGAGCCAGGGCTGGGGCAGGGCTGAGGTCCGGCCAGGGGCTGGGGCTGGGGCAGGGCTGGGGCTAGGCTGGGGCTGGGCCTGGGGCTGGGCTGGGCTGGGGCTGGGGACAGGGCTGGGGCCAGGCTGGGTCTGGGGCTGGGGCTGGGCTGGGCTGGGGCTGGGGCTGGGCTGAGGGCACGGCTGGGCTAGGCCTGGGGCTGGGGCAGGGCTTGGTTAGGGCTGGGCTGAGGCCGGGGCTGGGGCTGGGACTGGGGCAGGGCAGGGCTGGGCTAGGGCTGGGGCTGGGTCAGGGCTGGGCTAGAGATGGGCTGGGGCCGGGGATGGGGCCGGGAGTGGGGCTGGGGCTGGGGCTGGGTCCAGGGCTGGGGCAGGGCTGTGGCTGGGGTTGGGCTGGAGATGGGGCTGGGGCTGGGCTGGGGCTGGGCCTGAGGGTGGGGCTGGGGTGGGCTAGGGCTGGGCTGGGCCTGGGGCTGTGACTGGGGCTAGGTCCAGGGCTGGGGTTGGGCTGTGGCTGGGGCTGGGCTGGGGCAGGGGCTGGGGCTGGGCAGGGGCAGGGCTGGGGCGGGGGCTGGGCTGGGGCCGAGGGTGGGGCTGGGGCTGGGGCTGGGGCTGAGGGCAGGGCTGGGCTAGGGATGGGGCTGGGGCAGGGGCCGGGGCTGGGGCCAGGGCTGGGGCCAGAGCTGGGGCTGGGGCTGTGACTGGGGCTAGGTCCAGCGCTGGGGTGGGCTAGGGCTGGGCTGGGCCTGGGGCTGTGACTGGGGCTAGGTCCAGGGCTGGGGTTGGGCTGTGGATGGGGCTGGGCTGGGGCAGGGCTGGGGCTGGAGCTGGGGCTGGGCTGGGGCTGGGTCCAGGGCAGGGCCTGGGGGCTGGGTCGGGGCAGGGCTGGGGCAGGGGCTGGGCTGGGGCCGAGGGTGGGGCTGGGGCTGGGGCTGGGGCTGAGGGCAGGGCTGGGCTAGGGATGGGGCTGGGGCAGGGGCCGGGACTGGGGACTGGGCTGGGGCCAGAGCTGGGGCAGGGCTGGGGCCGGGCTGGGGCTGGGTTCTGTGCAGGGTTGGGGCTGGGCAGGGCTGCGCTAGGGCTGGGCTGGGGCCGGGGCTGTGGCCATGAGTGGGGCTTGGCTGGAGCCAGGGCTGGGGCCAGGGGTGGGCGTGGGCTGGGGATGATGCTGGGGTGGGGCTGGGGCTGGGTCCAGGGCAGGGCTGGGGCTTGGTCTGGGCTGGGACCGGGGCTGGGCTGGGGTAGGGCTGGCACAAGGCTGGCGCTGTGGCTGGGACTGGGGCAGGACTGAGGCTGGGGCTGGGCTGGGGCTGGGGCTGGGGCAGGGCTGGGGCTGGGGCTGGAACCAAGTCTTGGGCAGGGCTGGGGCTGGGGCTGGGGCCGGGGCTGGGGCTGTGGCAGGGCGGGGGCTGGGCATGGACCGTGACTGGGCAGGGGTAGGGCTGGGGCAGGGGCTGGGCTGGGGACGAGGGTGGGGCTGGGGCTGGGGCTGGGGCTGGGGCTGCGGACAGGGCTGTGGCCGAGCTAGGGCTGGGCTGAGGGCAGGGCTGGGCTAGGGCTGGGGCTGGGGCAGGGCTGGGGCCGGGGCTGAGGCTTGGCTGGGGTAGGGCTGGGGCTGGGGCTGGGCTGGGGCTTGAGCTGGGGGAGGGCTGGGCCTGGGCTGGGACCAGAACTGGGCTGGGGCAGGGACTGGGGCAGGGCTAGGGCTGGGCTGCGGGCAAGGATGGGGCTGGGGCTGGGGCTGGGGCTGGGCCAGGGCTTGGGCTGGGCTGGGGGCAGAGATGGGGATGGGGTTGGGCTGGGCTGGGGGAACGGATGGGGCTGAGACTGGGGCTGGGTCCAGGGTGGGGCTGGGGCTGCGCTGGGGGCAGGGCTGGGGCTGGGACTGGGTCCAGGGCAGGGGCTGGACTGGGGCCGGGGCTGGGCTGGGGGAGGGCTGGGCCTGGGGATGTGTCCAGGGTGGGGCTGGGGCTGGGCTGGGGCTGGGCTGGGGCTGGGACTGGGTCCAGGGCAGGGGCTGGACTGGGGCTGGGACTGGGTCCAGGGCAGGGGCTGGGCTGGGGCTGGCTGGGGCTGGGCTGGGGCTGGGGCTGGGTCAAGGGTGGGGCTGGAGCCGGGGCTGGGGCAGGACTGGGGCCGGACTGGGGATGGGGCTGGGCTGGGGCTAGGTCCAGGGCTGTGTCTGGGCTGTGGCTGGAGCTGGGCTGGGGCTGAGGGTGGGGCTGGGGCTGGGACTGGGTCCAGGGCAGGGGCTGGACTGGGGCCGGGGCTGGGCTGGGTCATGGGCTGGTGCTGGGGCTGGGTCCAGGGTGGGGCTGGGGCTGGGCTGGGGCTGGGCTGGGGCTGGGACTGGGTCCAGGGCAGGGGCTGGACTGGGGCCGGGGCTGGGCTGGGGCATGGGCTGGTGCTGGGGCTGGGTCCAGGGTGGGGCTGGGGCTGGGCTGTGGCTGGGGCTGGGCTGGGGCAGGGCTGGGGCTGGGGCTAGGGCTGGGCTGGGGCTGTGGCTGGGGCTGGGGCTGGGACGGGGCAAGGCTGGGGCAGGGGCTGGGCTGGGGCCGAGAGTGGGGCTGGGGCTGGGGCTGAGGGTAGGGCTGGGCTAGTGCTGGGGCCGGGGCAGGGGCCGGGGCTGGGGACAGGGCTGGGGCCAGAGCTGGGGCAGGGCTGGGGCCGGGCTGGGGCTGGGTTAGGTGCAGGGCTGGGGCTGGGGCAGGGCGGGGACTGGGGCAGGGCTGGGCTAGAGCTGGGCTGGGGCTGGGGCCGTGAGTGGGGCTTGACTAAGGCGCGTGCTGGGGCCGGGGCTGGGTCTGGGGCTGGGGCAGGGCTGGGCCTGGGCTGGGGATGAGGCTGGGGTGGGGCTGGAGCTGGGTCCAGGGCAGGGCTGGGGCTTGGGCTGGGGCTAGGCTGGGGCAGGGCTGGGGCAGGGCTGGGGCTGGGGCTGGGTTCAGAGTGGGGCTGAAGCTGGGCTGGGGCTGGGGCTAGGCTGGGGCAGGGCTGGGGCAGGGCTGGGGCTTGGGCTGGGTCCAGGGTGGGGCTGGGGCTGGTCTGGGGCCAGGGCTGGGCTGGGTTGTGGCTGGGGCTGGCCTGGGGCTGGGCTGGGGCTGGGACTGGGTCCAGGGCAGGGGCTGGACTGGGGCTGGGGCTAGGCTGGGGCAGGGCTGGGGCTGGGCTGGGGCTGGGGCTGGGTCCAGGGTGGGGCTGTGTCCAGGGCTGGGGCAGGACTGGGGCCGGGCCGGGGCTGGGGTTGGGCTGAGGGCAGGGCTGGGGCAGAGCTGGGGATGGGGCTGGGCTGGGGCTGGGTCCAGGGCTGTGGCTGGGCTGTGGCTGGAGCTGGGCTGGGGCTGAGGGTGGGGCTGGGGCTGGGCTAGAGCTGGGCTGGGGCCGGGTGCTGCGACTGGGGCTGGGTCTAGGGCTGGGGCTGGGATGTAGCTGGGGCTGGGCTGGGGCTGGGTCCAAAGCTGGGGCTGGGCGGTGGCTGGGGATGGGCTGGGGCAGGG
The DNA here is from genome assembly GCF_026170545.1 of Melanerpes formicivorus. Taxonomy (NCBI): domain Eukaryota; kingdom Metazoa; phylum Chordata; class Aves; order Piciformes; family Picidae; genus Melanerpes; species Melanerpes formicivorus. Next base: position 57,469 of record NW_027143144.1, read on the forward strand.
CTGGGGCTGGGCTGGGGCTGGGGCTGGGTCCAGGGTGGGGCTGTGTCCAGGGCTGGGGCTGGGGCTGGGTCCAGGGCAGGGGCTGAGGGTGGGGCTGGGGCTGGGCCGGGGCAGGGCTGGGGCAGGGGCTGATCTGGGGCCGAGGGTGGGGCTGGGGCTGGGGCTGAGGGCAGGGGCCAGGGCTGGGGACAGGGCTGGGGCTGAGGGCAGGGCTGGGCTAGGGCTGGGGCTGGGGCAGGGGCCAGGGTGGGGACAGGGCTGGGGCCAGAGCTGGGGCAGGGCTGGGGGCCGGGCTGGGGCTGGGTTCGGTGCAGGGCTGGGGCTGGGCAGGGCGGGGGCTGGGGCAGGGCTGGGCTACGGCTGCGCTGGGACCGGGGATGGGTCCGGGGGTGGGGGCTGGGGCTGGGGGCTGGGATGGGGCAGGACTGGGACTGGGGCAGGGGCACGGGCCAAGGCTGGGGACAGGGCTAGGTTTGGAGCTAGGGCAGTGCTGGGGCCGGGCAGGGCTGGGGCTGGGGCTGGGGCTGGGCCGGGGCTGGGGCTGGGGCTGGGCTGGGACCAAGGCTAGGCTGGGGTAGTGCTGGCACAGGGCTGGAGCTGGGGGCTGGGCTGGAGCTGGGTCCAGGGCAGGGGCTGGGCAGGGGCTGGGGCTGGGTCGGGGCAGGGCTGGGGCAGGGGCTGGGGCTGGGGCTGGGGCAGGGCTGGGGCTGGGGCTGGAACCAAGTCTTGGGCAGGGCTGGGGCTGGGGCTGGGGCCGGGGCTGGGGCTGTGGCAGGGCGGGGGCTGGGCATGGACCGTGACTGGGCAGGGGTAGGGCTGGGGCAGGGGCTGGGCTGGGGACGAGGGTGGGGCTGGGGCTGGGGCTGGGGCTGGGGCTGCGGACAGGGCTGTGGCCGAGCTAGGGCTGGGCTGAGGGCAGGGCTGGGCTAGGGCTGGGGCTGGGGCTGGGCTGGGGCCGGGGCTGAGGCTCGGCTGGGGTAGGGCTGGGGCTGGGGCTGGGCTGGGGCTTGGGCTGGGGGAGGGCTGGGCCTGGGCTGGGACCAGGACTGGGCTGGGGCAGGGACTGGGGCAGGGCTAGGGCTAGGCTGGGGGCAAGGATGGGGCTGGGGATGGGGCTGGGGCTGGGCCAGGGCTTGGGCTGGGCTGGGGGCAGAGATGGGGATGGGGTTGGGCTGGGCTGGGGGAACGGATGGCGCTGAGACTGGGGCTGGGTCCAGGGCAGGGGCTGGACTGGCGCCGGGGCTGGGCTGGGGCATGGGCTGGTGCTGGGGCTGTGTCCAGGGTGGGGCTGGGGCTGGGCTGGGGCTGGGCTGGGGCTGGGACTGGGTCCAGGGCAGGGGCTGGACTGGGGCTGGGACTGGGTCCAGGGCAGGGGCTGGGCTGGGGCTGGCTGGGGCTGGGCTGGGGCTGGGGCTGGGTCAAGGGTGGGGCTGGAGCCGGGGCTGGGGCAGGACTGGGGCCGGACTGGGGATGGGGCTGGGCTGGGGCTAGGTCCAGGGCTGTGTCTGGGCTGTGGCTGGAGCTGGGCTGGGGGCTGAGGGTGGGGCTGGGGCTGGGCTAGGGCTGGGCTGGGGCTGGGGCTGCGACTGGGGCTGGGTCTAGGGCTGGGGCTGGGCTGTGGCTGGGGCTAGGGCTGGGCTGGGGCTGTGGCTGGGGCTGGGGCTGGGACGGGGCAAGGCTGGGGCAGGGGCTGGGCTGGGGCCGAGGGTGGGGCTGGGGCTGGGGCTGAGGGCAGGGCTGGGCTAGGGCTGGGGCTGGGGCTGGGCCGGGGCTGGGGACAGGGCTGGGGCCAGAGCTGGGGCAGGGCTGGGGCCGGGCTGGGGCTGGGTTCGGTGCAGGGCTGGGGCTGGGGCAGGGCGGGGACTGGGGCAGGGCTGGGCTAGAGCTGGGCTGGGGCTGGGGGATGGGGCCGTGAGTGGGGCTTGACTGGGGCCCGGGCTGGGGCCGGGGCTGGGGCTGGGTCTGGGGCTGGGGCAGGGCAGGGCCTGGGCTGGGGATGAGGGCTGGGGTGGGGCTGGGGCTGGGTCCAGGGCAGGGCTGGGGCTTGGGCTGGGGCTAGGCTGGGGCAGGGCTGGGGCAGGGCTGGGGCTGGGGCTGGGTTCAGGGTGGGGCTGGGGCTGGGCTGCGGCAGGCCTGGGCTGGGTTGTGGCTGGGGCTGGCCTGGGGCTGGGCTGGGGCTGGGACTGGGTCCAGGGCAGGGGCTGGACTGGGGCTGGGGCTAGGCTGGGGCAGGGCTGGGGCTGGGCTGGGGCTGGGGCTGGGTCCAGGGTGGGGCTGTGTCCAGGGCTGGGGCAGGACTGGGGCTGGGCCTGGTCTGGGGCTGGGCTGGGGCTGGGACTGGGGCAGGGCTAGGGCTGGGCTGGGGGCAAGGATGGGGTTTGGGCTGGGGCTGGGCTAGGGCTTGGGCTGGGCTGGGAGCGGGGCTGGGCTGGGGTAGGGCTGGCACAGGGCTAGGCCTGGGGCTGGGCTGGGGCCGAGTCTGGGGCTGGGGCTGGGGCCGGGGCTGGGGCAGGGCTGGGGCTGGGCTGGGGCTGGGGCTGTGTCCAGGGTGGGGCTGTGTCCAGGGCTGGGGCAGGACTGGGGCCGGGCTGGGGCTGGGGCTGGGCTGAGGGCAGGGCTGGGGCCAGAGCTGGGGCAGGGCTGGGGCCGGGCTGGGGCTGGGTTCGGTGCAGGGCTGGGGCTGGGCAGGGCGGGGGCTGGGGCAGGGCTGGGCTACGGCTGGGCTGGGACCGGGGATGGATCCGGGGGTGGGGCTGGGGCTGGGGCAGGGCTGGGCCTGGTCTGGGGCTGGGCTGGGGCTGGGACTGGGGCAGGGCTAGGGCTGGGCTGGGGGCAAGGATGGGGTTTGGGCTGGGGCTGGGCTAGGGCTTGGGCTGGGCTGGGAGCGGGGCTGGGCTGGGGTAGGGCTGGCACAGGGCTAGGCCTGGGGCTGGGCTGGGGCCGAGTCTGGGGCTGGGGCTGGGGCCGGGGCAGGGGCAGGGCTGGGGCAGGGCTGGGGCCAAGGTTGGGGCTGGGGCTGGGCTGGTGGCGAGGGTGGGGCTGGGGCTGGGGCTGGGGCTGGGGCTGCGGACAGGGCTGGGGCTAGGGCTTAGGTAGGGGAAGGGCTGGGGCTGGATTGGGGCCAGGGCTGGGGCAGGACTAGGCTTGAGGCTGGGCCTTGGGCTGGGGCTGGGTTGGCGCAGGGCTGGGGCTGGGGCTGGAACCAAGGCTTGGGCAGGGCTGGGGCTGGGGCTGGAGCCAGGGCTGGGGCTGGAGCCAGGGCTGGGGCAGGAGCCAGGGCTGGGGCAGGGCTGAGGTCCGGCCAGGGGCTGGGATGGGGCAGGGCTGGAGCTAGGCTGGGGCTGGGCCTAGGGCTGGGCTGGGCTGGGGCTGGGGACAGGGCTGGGGCCAGGCTGGGGCTGGGTTTGGCTCAGGGCTGGGGCTTGGTCCAGGGCAGGGCCTGGGCTGAGGGCACGGCTGGGCTAGGCCTGGGGCTGGGGCAGGGCTAGGTTAGGGCTGGGCTGAGGCGGGGCTGGGTCCGGGCCTGGGGCTGGGCTGAGGGCAGGGCTGGGCTAGTGCTGGGGCTGGTTCAGGGCTGGGCAGGGGCTGAGCTGGGTCTGGCCTGGGGGCAGGGCTGGGGCCGAGACTGGGGCTAGGGCTGGGCTGGGGCTGAGCAGGGGGCAGGTCTGGGCATGGGCTTGGCAGGGCTGGGCTGGGGGTCTCGCTGAGCTGGGGCTGGGGTAGGGCTGGGGCTGGGCTAAGGGGCTGGGGTCGGGGCTGGAGCCGGGGCTGGGGCCGGGGCTGGGGCAGGGGCTGAGCTGGGGGTCTCGCTGAGCTGGGGCTGGGGGTAGGGCTGGGGCTGGGGTCGGGGCTGGGGTCGGGGCTGGAGCCGGGGCTGGGGCTGGGGCTGGGGCTGGGGCTGGGGCTGGGGCTGGGGCTGCGGACAGGGCTGTGGCCGAGCTAGGGCTGGGCTGAGGGCAGGGCTGGGCTAGGGCTGGGGCTGGGGCAGGGCTGGGGCTGGGGCTGAGGCTCGGCTGGGGTAGGGCTGGGGCTGGGGCTGGGCTGGGGCTTGGGCTGGGGGAGGGCTGGGCCTGGGCTGGGACCAGAACTGGGCTGGGGCAGGGACTGGGGCAGGGCTAGGGCTGGGCTGGGGGCAAGGATGGGGCTGGGGCTGGGGCTGGGGCTGGGCCAGGGCTTGGGCTGGGCTGGGGGCAGAGATGGGGATGGGGTTGGGCTGGGCTGGGGGAACGGATGGGGCTGAGACTGGGGCTGGGTCCAGGGTGGGGGCTGGGGCTGCGCTGGGGGCAGGGCTGGGGCTGGGACTGGGTCCAGGGCAGGGGCTGGACTGGGGCCGGGGCTGGGCTGTGGCATGGGCTGGTGCTGGGGCTGGGTCCAGGGTGGGGCTGGGGCTAGGCTGTGGCTGGGGCTGGGCTGGGGCAGGGCTGGGGCTGGGGCTAGGGCTGGGCTGGGTCTGTGGCTGGGGCTGGGGCTGGGACGGGGCAAGGCTGGGGCAGGGGCTGGGCTGGGGGCCGAGAGTGGGGCTGGGGCTGGGGCTGAGGGTAGGGCTGGGCTAGTGCTGGGGCCGGGGCAGGGGCCGGGGCTGGGGCTGGGTTAGGTGCAGGGCTGGGGCTGGGGCAGGGCGGGGACTGGGGCAGGGCTGGGCTAGAGCTGGGCTGGGGCTGGGGCCATGAGTGGGGCTTGACTGAGGCGCGTGCTGGGGCCGGGGCTGGGGCTGGGGCAGGGCTGGGCCTGGGCTGGGGATGAGGCTGGGGTGGGGCTGGGGCTGGGTCCAGGGCAGGGCTGGGGCTTGGGCTGGGGCTAGGCTGGGGCAGGGCTGGGCAGGGCTGGGGCTGGGGCTGGGTTCAGAGTGGGGCTGAAGCTGGGCTGGGGCTGGGGCTAGGCTGGGGCAGGGCTGGGGCAGGGCTGGGGCTTGGGCTGGGTCCAGGGTGGGGCTGGGGCTGGTCTGGGGCCAGGGCTGGGCTGGGTTGTGGCTGGGGCTGGCCTGGGGCTGGGCTGGGGCTGGGACTGGGTCCAGGGCAGGGGCTGGACTGGGGCTGGGGCTAGGCTGGGGCAGGGCTGGGGCTGGGCTGGGGCTGGGGCTGGGTCCAGGGTGGGGCTGTGTCCAGGGCTGGGGCAGGACTGGGGCCGGGCCGGGGCTGGGGCTGGGCTGAGGGCAGGGCTGGGGCAGAGCTGGGGATGGGGCTGGGCTGGGGCTGGGTCCAGGGCTGTGGCTGGGCTGTGGCTGGAGCTGGGCTGGGGCTGAGGGTGGGGCTGGGGCTGGGCTAGAGCTGGGCTGGGGCCGGGGCTGCGACTGGGGCTGGGTCTAGGGCTGGGGCTGGGATGTAGCTGGGGCTGGGCTGGGGCTGGGTCCAAAGCTGGGGCTGGGCGGTGGCTGGGGCTGGGCTGGGGGCAGGGCTGGGGCAGGGGCTGGGCTGGGGGCAGGGATGGGGATGAGGCTGGGCTGGGCTGGGGCAGGGCTGGGCCTGGGCTGGGGATGAAGCTGGGGTGGGTCTGGGCGGTGGCTGGGGCTGGGCTGGGCAGGGCTGGGGCTGGGGCTGGGTCCAGGGCAGGGGCTGAGGGTGGGGCTGGGGCTGGGCCGGGGCAGGGCTGGGGCAGGGGCTGATCTGGGGCCGAGGGTGGGGCTGGGGCTGGGGCTGAGGGCAGGGGCCAGGGCTGGGGACAGGGCTGGGGCTGAGGGCAGGGCTGGGCTAGGGCCGGGGGTGGGGCAGGGGCCAGGGTGGGGACAGGGCTGGGGCCAGAGCTGGGGCAGGGCTGGGGCCGGGCTGGGGCTGGGTTCGGTGCAGGGTTGGGGCTGGGCAGGGCGGGGGCTGGGGCAGGGCTGGGCTACGGCTCGGCTGGGACCGGGGATGGGTCTGGGGGTGGGGCTGGGGCTGGGGGCTGGGATGGGGCAGGACTGGGACTGGGGCAGGGGCACTGGCCAAGGCTGGGGACAGGGCTAGGTTTGGAGCTAGGGCAGTGCTGGGGCCGGGCAGGGCTGGGGCTGGGGCTGGGGCTGGGCCGGGGCTGGGGCTGAGGCTCGGCTGGGGTAGGGCTGGGGCTGGGGCTGGGCTGGGGCTTGGGCTGGGGGAGGGCTGGGCCTGGGCTGGGACCAGGACTGGGCTGGGGCAGGGACTGGGGCAGGGCTAGGGCTGGGCTGGGGGCAAGGATGGGGATGGGGATGGGGATGGGGCTGGGGCTGGGCCAGGGCTTGGGCTGGGCTGGGGGCAGAGATGGGGATGGGGTTGGGCTGGGCTGGGGGAACGGATGGGGCTGAGACTGGGGCTGGGTCCAGGGCAGGGGCTGGACTGGCGCCGGGGCTGGGATGGGGCATGGGCTGGTGCTGGGGCTGTGTCCAGGGTGGGGCTGGGGCTGGGCTGGGGCTGGGCTGGGGCTGGGACTGGGTCCAGGGCAGGGGCTGGACTGGGGCTGGGACTGGGTCCAGGGCAGGGGCTGGGCTGGGGCTGGCTGGGGCTGGGCTGGGGCTGGGGCTGGGTCAAGGGTGGGGCTGGAGCCGGGGCTGGGGCAGGACTGGGGCCGGACTGGGGATGGGGCTGGGCTGGGGCTAGGTCCAGGGCTGTGTCTGGGCTGTGGCTGGAGCTGGGCTGGGGCTGAGGGTGGGGCTGGGGCTGGGCTAGGGCTGGGCTGGGGCTGGGGCTGCGACTGGGGCAGGGCTGGGGCAGGGCTGTGGCTGGGGCTGGGTTCAGGGTGGGGCTGGGGCTGGGCTGCGGCAGGGCTGGGCTGGGGTTGTGGCTGGGGCTGGCCTGGGGCTGGGCTGGGGCTGGGACTGGGTCCAGGGCAGGGGCTGGACTGGGGCTGGGGCTAGGCTGGGGCAGGGCTGGGGCTGGGCTGGGGCTGGGGCTGGGTCCAGGGTGGGGCTGTGTCTAGGGCTGGGGCAGGACTGGGGCCGGGCCGGGGCTGGGGCTGGGCTGAGGGCAGGGCTGGGGCAGAGCTGGGGATGGGGCTGGGCTGGGGCTGGGTCCAGGGCTGTGGCTGGGCTGTGGCTGGAGCTGGGCTGGGGCTGAGGGTGGGGCTGGGGCTGGGCTAGAGCTGGGCTGGGGCCGGGGCTGCGACTGGGGCTGGGTCTAGGGCTGGGGCTGGGATGTAGCTGGGGCTGGGCTGGGGCTGGGTCCAAAGCTGGGGCTGGGCGGTGGCTGGGGCTGGGCTGGGGCAGGGCTGGGGCAGGGGCTGGGCTGATGGCAGGGATGGGGCTGGGGCTGGGGCTGGGGCTGAGGGCAGGGCTGGGCTAGGGCTGGGGCCGGGGCAGGGGGCCAGGGCTGGGGCCAGGGCTGGGGCCAGAGCTGGGGCAGGGCTGGGGCCGGGCTGGGGCTGGGTTCGGTGCAGGGCTGGGGCTGGGCAGGGCGGGGGCTGGGGCAGGGCTGGGTTACGGCTGGGCTGGGACCGGGGATGGGTCCGGGGGTGGGGCTGGGGCTGGGGCAGGGCTGGGCCTGGTCTGGGGCTGGGCTGGGGCTGGGACTGGGGCAGGGCTAGGGCTGGGCTGGGGGCAAGGATGGGGTTTGGGCTGGGGCTGGGCCAGGGCTTGGGCTGGGCTGGGCTGGGGTAGGGCTGGCACAGGGCTAGGCCTGGGGCTGGGCTGGGGCCGAGTCTGGGGCTGGGGCTGGGGCCGGGGCAGGGGCAGGGCTGGGACAAGGCTGGGGCCAAGGTTGGGGCTGGGGCTGGGCTGGTGGCGAGGGTGGGGCTGGGGCTGGGGCTGGGGCTGGGGCTGCGGACAGGGCTGGGGCTAGGGCTTAGGTAGGGGAAGGGCTGGGGCTGGATTGGGGCCAGGGCTGGGGCAGGACTAGGCTTGAGGCTGGGCCTTGGGCTGGGGCTGGGTTGGCGCAGGGCTGGGGCTGGGGCTGGAACCAAGGCTTGGGCAGGGCTGGGGCTGGGGCTGGAGCCAGGGCTGGGGCAGGGCTGGGGATGGGGCTGGGGCTGGGCTGGGGCTGTGCCGGGGCAGGGCTGGACTGGGGCAGGGCTGGGGCCGGGCTGGGGCTGGGTTCGGTGCAGGGCTGGGGCTGGGGCAGGGCTGGGCTGGGGCTGGGGATGGGGCTGTGAGTGGGGCTTGGCTGGGGCTGGGGCTGGGGATGGGCCGGGGCAGGGCTGGGCCTGGGCTGGGGATGAGGCTGGGGTGGGGCTGGGGCAGAGCTGGGGCTGGGGTAGGGTCCAGAGTGGGGCTGGGGACTAGGGCTGGGGCAGGGCTGACACAGGGCTGGGGCCGGGGCTGGGGCAGGACTGAGGCTGGGGCTGGAACCAAGTCTTGGGCAGGGCTGGGGCTGGGGCTGGGGCCGGGGCTGGGGCTGTGGCAGGGCTGGGGCTGGGCATGGACCGTGACTGGGCAGGGGTAGGGCTGGGGCAGGGGCTGGGCTGGGGAGGAGGGTGGGGCTGGGTCTGGGGCTGGGGCTGCGGACAGGGCTGGGGCTAGGGCTGAGGTAGCGGTAGGGCTGGGGCTGGATTGGGGCCAGGGCTGGGGCAGGACTAGGCTTGAGGCTGGGCCTTGGGCTGGGGCTGGGTTGGCACAGGGCTGGGGCTGGGGCTGGAACCAAGGCTTGGGCAGGGCTGGGGCTGGAGCCAGGGCTGGGGCAGGGGCTGAGGTCCGGCCAGGGGCTGGGGCTGGGGCAGGGCTGGGGCTAGGCTGGGGCTGGGGCTGGCGCTGGGCTGGGCTAGGCCTGGGGCTGGGGCAGGGCTAGGTTAGGGCTGGGCTGAGGCCGGGGCTGGGGCTGGGACTGGGGCAGGGCAGGGCTGGGCTAGGGCTGGGGCTGGGACAGGTCTGGGCTAGGGATGGGCTGGGGCCGGGGATGGGGCCGGCGGTGGGGCTGGGGCTGAGGCTGGATCCAGGGCTGGGGCAGGGCTGTGGCTGGGGCTGGGCTGGGGCTGGGGCTGGGACTGGGCTGGGGCAGGGCTGTGGCTGGGGTTGGGCTGGGGCTGGGGCCGGGCTGGGGCTGGAGATGGGAGGGGGCTGAGGGTGGGGCTGGGGCTGGGGTAGGGCTGGGCTGGGGCAGGTCTGTGGCTGGGGTTGGGCTGGAGATGGGGCTGGGGCTGGGCTGGGGTTGGGCCTGAGGGTGGGGCTGGGGGTGGGCTAGGGCTGGGCTGGGCCCGGGGCTGTGACTGGGGCTAGGTCTAGGGCTGGGGTTGGGCTGTGGCTGGGGCTGGGCTGGGGCAGGGCTGGGGCTGGAGCTGGGGCTGGGCTGGGGCTGGGTCCAGGGCAGGGGGCTGGGCAGGGGCTGGGGCTGGGTCGGGGCAGGGCTGGGGCAGGGGCTGGGCTGGGGCCGAGGGTGGGGCTGGGGCTGGGGCTGGGGCTGAGGGCAGGGCTGGGCTAGGGATGGGACTGGGGCAGGGGCCGGGGCTGGGGACAGGGCTGGGGCCAGAGCTGGGGCTGGGGCTGTGACTGGGGCTAGGTCCAGCGCTGGGGTGGGCTAGGGCTGGGCTGGGCCTGGGGCTGTGACTGGGGCTAGGTCCAGGGCTGGGGTTGGGCTGTGGATGGGGCTGGGCTGGGGCAGGGCTGGGGCTGGAGCTTGGGGCTGGGCTGGGGCTGGGGTCCAGGGCAGGGCCTGGGGCTGGGTCGGGGCAGGGCTGGGGCAGGGCTGGGCTGGGGCCGAGGGTGGGGCTGGGGCTGGGGCTGGGGCTGAGGGCAGGGCTGGGCTAGGGATGGGGCTAGGGCAGGGGCCGGGGCTGGGGACTGGGCTGGGGCCAGAGCTGGGGCAGGGCTGGGGCCGGGCTGGGGCTGGGTTCTGTGCAGGGCTGGGGCTGGGCAGGGCTGCGCTAGGGCTGGGCTGGGGCCGGGGCTGTGGCCATGAGTGGGGCTTGGCTGGAGCCAGGGCTGGGGCCAGGGGTGGGCGTGGGCTGGGGATGATGCTGGGGTGGGGCTGGGGCTGGGTCCAGGGCAGGGCTGGGGCTTGGTCTGGGCTGGGACCGGGGCTGGGCTGGGGTAGGGCTGGCACAGGGCTGGCGCTGTGGCTGGGACTGGGGCAGGACTGAGGCTGGGGCTGGGCTGGGGCTGGGGCTGGGGCAGGGCTGGGGCCGGGGCTGGAACCAAGTCTTGGGCAGGGCTGGGGCTGGGGCTGGGGCCGGGGCTGGGGCTGTGGCAGGGCTGGGGCTGGGCATAGACCGTGACTGGGCAGGGGTAGGGCTGGGGCAGGGGCTGGGCTGGGGACGAGGGTGGGGCTGGGGCTGGGGCTGGGGCTGGGGCTGGGGCTGGGGCTGGGGCTGCGGACAGGGCTGTGGCCGAGCTAGGGCTGGGCTGAGGGCAGGGCTGGGCTAGGGCTGGGGCTGGGGCAGGGCTGGGGCTGGGGCTGAGGCTCGGCTGGGGTAGGGCTGGGGCTGGGGCTGGGCTGGGGCTTGGGCTGGGGGAGGGCTGGGCCTGGGCTGGGACCAGAACTGGGCTGGGGCAGGGACTGGGGCAGGGCTAGGGCTGGGCTGGGGGGCAAGGATGGGGCTGGGGCTGGGGCTGGGGCTGGGCCAGGGCTTGGGCTGGGCTGGGGGCAGAGATGGGGATGGGGTTGGGCTGGGCTGGGGGAACGGATGGGGCTGAGACTGGGGCTGGGTCCAGGGTGGGGCTGGGGCTGCGCTGGGGGCAGGGCTGGGGCTGGGACTGGGTCCAGGGCAGGGGCTGGACTGGGGCCGGGGCTGGGCTGTGGCATGGGCTGGTGCTGGGGCTGGGTCCAGGGTGGGGCTGGGGCTAGGCTGTGGCTGGGGCTGGGCTGGGGCAGGGCTGGGGCTGGGGCTAGGGCTGGGCTGGGTCTGTGGCTGGGGCTGGGGCTGGGACGGGGCAAGGCTGGGGCAGGGGCTGGGCTGGGGCCGAGAGTGGGGCTGGGGGCTGGGGCTGAGGGTAGGGCTGGGCTAGTGCTGGGGCCGGGGCAGGGGCCGGGGCTGGGGCTGGGTTAGGTGCAGGGCTGGGGCTGGGGCAGGGCGGGGGACTGGGGCAGGGCTGGGCTAGAGCTGGGCTGGGGCTGGGGCCATGAGTGGGGCTTGACTGAGGCGCGTGCTGGGGCCGGGGCTGGGGCTGGGGCAGGGCTGGGCCTGGGCTGGGGATGAGGCTGGGGTGGGGCTGGAGCTGGGTCCAGGGCAGGGCTGGGGCTTGGGCTGGGGCTAGGCTGGGGCAGGGCTGGGGCAGGGCTGGGGCTGGGGCTGGGTTCAGAGTGGGGCTGAAGCTGGGCTGGGGCTGGGGCTAGGCTGGGGCAGGGCTGGGGCAGGGCTGGGGCTTGGGGCTGGGTCCAGGGTGGGGGCTGGGGCTGGTCTGGGGCCAGGGCTGGGCTGGGTTGTGGCTGGGGCTGGCCTGGGGCTGGGCTGGGGCTGGGACTGGGTCCAGGGCAGGGGCTGGACTGGGGCTGGGGCTAGGCTGGGGCAGGGCTGGGGCTGGGCTGGGGCTGGGGCTGGGTCCAGGGTGGGGCTGTGTCCAGGGCTGGGGGCAGGACTGGGGCCGGGCCGGGGCTGGGGCTGGGCTGAGGGCAGGGCTGGGCAGAGCTGGGGATGGGGCTGGGCTGGGGCTGGGTCCAGGGCTGTGGCTGGGCTGTGGCTGGAGCTGGGCTGGGGCTGAGGGTGGGGCTGGGGCTGGGCTAGAGCTGGGCTGGGGCCGGGGCTGCGACTGGGGCTGGGTCTAGGGCTGGGGCTGGGATGTAGCTGGGGCTGGGCTGGGGCTGGGTCCAAAGCTGGGGCTGGGCGGTGGCTGGGGCTGGGCTGGGGCAGGGCTGGGGCAGGGGCTGGGCTGGGGGCAGGGATGGGGATGAGGCTGGGCTGGGCTGGGGCAGGGCTGGGCCTGGGCTGGGGATGAAGCTGGGGTGGGTCTGGGCGGTGGCTGGGGCTGGGCTGGGCAGGGCTGGGGCTGGGGCTGGGTCCAGGGCAGGGGCTGAGGGTGGGGCTGGGGCTGGGCCGGGGCAGGGCTGGGGCAGGGGCTGATCTGGGGCCGAGGGTGGGGCTGGGGCTGGGGCTGAGGGCAGGGGCCAGGGCTGGGGACAGGGCTGGGGCTGAGGGCAGGGCTGGGCTAGGGCTGGGGCTGGGGCAGGGGCCAGGGTGGGGACAGGGCTGGGGCCAGAGCTGGGGCAGGGCTGGGGCCGGGCTGGGGCTGGGTTCGGTGCAGGGTTGGGGCTGGCAGGGCGGGGGCTGGGGCAGGGCTGGGCTACGGCTGGGCTGGGACCGGGGATGGGTCTGGGGGTGGGGCTGGGGCTGGGGGCTGGGATGGGGCAGGACTGGGACTGGGGCAGGGGCACTGGCCAAGGCTGGGGACAGGGCTAGGTTTGGAGCTAGGGCAGTGCTGGGGCCGGGCAGGGCTGGGGCTGGGGCTGGGGCTGGGCCGGGGGCTGGGGCTGAGGCTCGGCTGGGGTAGGGCTGGGGCTGGGGCTGGGCTGGGGCTTGGGCTGGGGGAGGGCTGGGCCTGGGCTGGGACCAGGACTGGGCTGGGGCAGGGACTGGGGCAGGGCTAGGGCTGGGCTGGGGGCAAGGATGGGGATGGGGATGGGGATGGGGCTGGGGCTGGGCCAGGGCTTGGGCTGGGCTGGGGGCAGAGATGGGGATGGGGTTGGGCTGGGCTGGGGGGAACGGATGGCGCTGAGACTGGGGCTGGGTCCAGGGCAGGGGCTGGACTGGCGCCGGGGCTGGGCTGGGGCATGGGCTGGTGCTGGGGCTGTGTCCAGGGTGGGGCTGGGGCTGGGCTGGGGCTGGGCTGGGGCTGGGACTGGGTCCAGGGCAGGGGCTGGACTGGGGCTGGGACTGGGTCCAGGGCAGGGGCTGGGCTGGGGCTGGCTGGGGCTGGGCTGGGGCTGGGGCTGGGTCAAGGGTGGGGCTGGAGCCGGGGCTGGGGCAGGACTGGGGCCGGACTGGGGATGGGGCTGGGCTGGGGCTAGGTCCAGGGCTGTGTCTGGGCTGTGGCTGGAGCTGGGCTGGGGCTGAGGGTGGGGCTGGGGCTGGGCTAGGGCTGGGCTGGGGCTGGGGCTGCGACTGGGGCAGGGCTGGGGCAGGGCTGTGGCTGGGGCTGGGTTCAGGGTGGGGCTGGGGCTGGGCTGCGGCAGGGCTGGGCTGGGTTGTGGCTGGGGCTGGCCTGGGGCTGGGCTGGGGCTGGGACTGGGTCCAGGGCAGGGGCTGGACTGGGGCTGGGGCTAGGCTGGGGCAGGGCTGGGGCTGGGCTGGGGCTGGGGCTGGGTCCAGGGTGGGGCTGTGTCTAGGGCTGGGGCAGGACTGGGGCCGGGCCGGGGCTGGGGCTGGGCTGAGGGCAGGGCTGGGGCAGAGCTGGGGATGGGGCTGGGCTGGGGCTGGGTCCAGGGCTGTGGCTGGGCTGTGGCTGGAGCTGGGCTGGGGCTGAGGGTGGGGCTGGGGCTGGGCTAGAGCTGGGCTGGGGCCGGGGCTGCGACTGGGGCTGGGTCTAGGGCTGGGGCTGGGATGTAGCTGGGGCTGGGCTGGGGCTGGGTCCAAAGCTGGGGCTGGGCGGTGGCTGGGGCTGGGCTGGGGCAGGGCTGGGGCAGGGGCTGGGCTGATGGCAGGGATGGGGCTGGGGCTGGGGCTGGGGCTGAGGGCAGGGCTGGGCTAGGGCTGGGGCCGGGGCAGGGGCCAGGGCTGGGGCCAGGGCTGGGGCCAGAGCTGGGGCAGGGGGGCTGGGGGCCGGGCTGGGGCTGGGTTCGGTGCAGGGCTGGGGCTGGGCAGGGCGGGGGCTGGGGCAGGGCTGGGTTACGGCTGGGCTGGGACCGGGGATGGGTCCGGGGGTGGGGCTGGGGCTGGGGCAGGGCTGGGGCTGGGGCAGGGCTGGGCCTGGTCTGGGGCTGGGCTGGGGCTGGGACTGGGGCAGGGCTAGGGCTGGGCTGGGGGCAAGGATGGGGTTTGGGCTGGGGCTGGGCCAGGGCTTGGGCTGGGCTGGGCTGGGGTAGGGCTGGCACAGGGCTAGGCCTGGGGCTGGGCTGGGGCCGAGTCTGGGGCTGGGGCTGGGGCCCGGGGCAGGGGCAGGGCTGGGACAAGGCTGGGGCCAAGGTTGGGGCTGGGGCTGGGCTGGTGGCGAGGGTGGGGCTGGGGCTGGGGCTGGGGCTGGGGCTGCGGACAGGGCTGGGGCTAGGGCTTAGGTAGGGGAAGGGCTGGGGCTGGATTGGGGCCAGGGCTGGGGCAGGACTAGGCTTGAGGCTGGGCCTTGGGCTGGGGCTGGGTTGGCGCAGGGCTGGGGCTGGGGCTGGAACCAAGGCTTGGGCAGGGCTGGGGCTGGGGCTGGAGCCAGGGCTGGGGCAGGGCTGGGGATGGGGCTGGGGCTGGGCTGGGGCTGTGCCGGGCAGGGCTGGGCTGGGGCAGGGCTGGGGCCGGGCTGGGGCTGGGTTCGGTGCAGGGCTGGGGGCTGGGGCAGGGCTGGGCTGGGGCTGGGGATGGGGCTGTGAGTGGGGCTTGGCTGGGGCTGGGGCTGGGGATGGGCCGGGGCAGGGCTGGGCCTGGGCTGGGGATGAGGCTGGGGTGGGGCTGGGGCAGAGCTGGGGCTGGGGTAGGGTCCAGAGTGGGGCTGGGGGACTAGGGCTGGGGCAGGGCTGACACAGGGCTGGGGCCGGGGCTGGGGCAGGACTGAGGCTGGGGCTGGAACCAAGTCTTGGGCAGGGCTGGGGCTGGGGCTGGGGCCGGGGCTGGGGCTGTGGCAGGGCTGGGGCTGGGCATGGACCGTGACTGGGCAGGGGTAGGGCTGGGGCAGGGGCTGGGCTGGGGAGGAGGGTGGGGCTGGGTCTGGGGCTGGGGCTGCGGACAGGGCTGGGGGCTAGGGCTGAGGTAGCGGTAGGGCTGGGGCTGGATTGGGGCCAGGGCTGGGGCAGGACTAGGCTTGAGGCTGGGCCTTGGGCTGGGGCTGGGTTGGCACAGGGCTGGGGCTGGGGCTGGAACCAAGGCTTGGGCAGGGCTGGGGCTGGAGCCAGGGCTGGGGCAGGGCTGAGGTCCGGCCAGGGGCTGGGGCTGGGGCAGGGCTGGGGCTAGGCTGGGGCTGGGGCTGGCGCTGGGCTGGGCTAGGCCTGGGGCTGGGGCAGGGCTAGGTTAGGGCTGGGCTGAGGCCGGGGCTGGGGCTGGGACTGGGGCAGGGCAGGGCTGGGCTAGGGCTGGGGCTGGGACAGGTCTGGGCTAGGGATGGGCTGGGGCCGGGGATGGGGCCGGCGGTGGGGCTGGGGCTGAGGCTGGATCCAGGGCTGGGGCAGGGCTGTGGCTGGGGCTGGGCTGGGGCTGGGGCTGGGACTGGGCTGGGGCAGGGCTGTGGCTGGGGTTGGGCTGGGGCTGGGGCCGGGCTGGGGCTGGAGATGGGAGGGGCTGAGGGTGGGGCTGGGGCTGGGGTAGGGCTGGGCTGGGGCAGGTCTGTGGCTGGGGTTGGGCTGGAGATGGGGCTGGGGCTGGGCTGGGGTTGGGCCTGAGGGTGGGGCTGGGGTGGGCTAGGGCTGGGCTGGGCCCGGGGCTGTGACTGGGGCTAGGTCTAGGGCTGGGGTTGGGCTGTGGCTGGGGCTGGGCTGGGGCAGGGCTGGGGCTGGAGCTGGGGCTGGGCTGGGGCTGGGTCCAGGGCAGGGGCTGGGCAGGGGCTGGGGCTGGGTCGGGGCAGGGCTGGGGCAGGGGCTGGGCTGGGGCCGAGGGTGGGGCTGGGGCTGGGGCTGGGGCTGAGGGCAGGGCTGGGCTAGGGATGGGACTGGGGCAGGGGCCGGGGCTGGGGACAGGGCTGGGGCCAGAGCTGGGGCTGGGGCTGTGACTGGGGCTAGGTCCAGCGCTGGGGTGGGCTAGGGCTGGGCTGGGCCTGGGGCTGTGACTGGGGCTAGGTCCAGGGCTGGGGTTGGGCTGTGGATGGGGCTGGGCTGGGGCAGGGCTGGGGCTGGAGCTGGGGCTGGGCTGGGGCTGGGTCCAGGGCAGGGCCTGGGGCTGGGTCGGGGCAGGGCTGGGGCAGGGGCTGGGCTGGGGCCGAGGGTGGGGCTGGGGCTGGGGCTGGGGCTGAGGGCAGGGCTGGGCTAGGGATGGGGCTAGGGCAGGGGCCGGGGCTGGGGACTGGGCTGGGGCCAGAGCTGGGGCAGGGCTGGGGCCGGGCTGGGGCTGGGTTCTGTGCAGGGCTGGGGCTGGGCAGGGCTGCGCTAGGGCTGGGCTGGGGCCGGGGCTGTGGCCATGAGTGGGGCTTGGCTGGAGCCAGGGCTGGGGCCAGGGGTGGGCGTGGGGCTGGGGATGATGCTGGGGGTGGGGCTGGGGCTGGGTCCAGGGCAGGGCTGGGGCTTGGTCTGGGCTGGGACCGGGGCTGGGCTGGGGTAGGGCTGGCACAGGGCTGGCGCTGTGGCTGGGACTGGGGCAGGACTGAGGCTGGGGCTGGGCTGGGGCTGGGGCTGGGGCAGGGCTGGGGCCGGGGCTGGAACCAAGTCTTGGGCAGGGCTGGGGCTGGGGCTGGGGCCGGGGCTGGGGCTGTGGCAGGGCTGGGGCTGGGCATAGACCGTGACTGGGCAGGGGTAGGGCTGGGGCAGGGGCTGGGCTGGGGACGAGGGTGGGGCTGGGGCTGGGGCTGGGGCTGGGGCTGGGGCTGGGGCTGGGGGCTGCGGACAGGGCTGTGGCCGAGCTAGGGCTGGGCTGAGGGCAGGGCTGGGCTAGGGCTGGGGCTGGGGCAGGGCTGGGGCTGGGGCTGAGGCTCGGCTGGGGTAGGGCTGGGGCTGGGGCTGGGCTGGGGCTTGGGCTGGGGGAGGGCTGGGCCTGGGCTGGGACCAGAACTGGGCTGGGGCAGGGACTGGGGCAGGGCTAGGGCTGGGCTGGGGGCAAGGATGGGGCTGGGGCTGGGGCTGGGGCTGGGCCAGGGCTTGGGCTGGGGCTGGGGGCAGAGATGGGGATGGGGTTGGGCTGGGCTGGGGGAACGGATGGGGCTGAGACTGGGGCTGGGTCCAGGGTGGGGCTGGGGCTGCGCTGGGGGCAGGGCTGGGGCTGGGACTGGGTCCAGGGCAGGGGCTGGACTGGGGCCGGGGCTGGGCTGTGGCATGGGCTGGTGCTGGGGCTGGGTCCAGGGTGGGGCTGGGGCTAGGCTGTGGCTGGGGCTGGGCTGGGGCAGGGCTGGGGCTGGGGCTAGGGCTGGGCTGGGTCTGTGGCTGGGGCTGGGGCTGGGACGGGGCAAGGCTGGGGCAGGGGCTGGGCTGGGGCCGAGAGTGGGGCTGGGGCTGGGGCTGAGGGTAGGGCTGGGCTAGTGCTGGGGCCGGGGCAGGGGCCGGGGCTGGGGCTGGGTTAGGTGCAGGGCTGGGGCTGGGGCAGGGCGGGGACTGGGGCAGGGCTGGGCTAGAGCTGGGCTGGGGCTGGGGCCATGAGTGGGGCTTGACTGAGGCGCGTGCTGGGGCCGGGGCTGGGGCTGGGGCAGGGCTGGGCCTGGGCTGGGGATGAGGCTGGGGTGGGGCTGGAGCTGGGTCCAGGGCAGGGCTGGGGCTTGGGCTGGGGCTAGGCTGGGGCAGGGCTGGGGCAGGGGCTGGGGCTGGGGCTGGGTTCAGAGTGGGGGCTGAAGCTGGGCTGGGGCTGGGGCTAGGCTGGGGCAGGGCTGGGGCAGGGCTGGGGCTTGGGCTGGGTCCAGGGTGGGGCTGGGGCTGGTCTGGGGCCAGGGCTGGGCTGGGTTGTGGCTGGGGCTGGCCTGGGGCTGGGCTGGGGCTGGGACTGGGTCCAGGGCAGGGGCTGGACTGGGGCTGGGGCTAGGCTGGGGCAGGGCTGGGGCTGGGCTGGGGCTGGGGCTGGGTCCAGGGTGGGGCTGTGTCCAGGGCTGGGGCAGGACTGGGGGCCGGGCCGGGGCTGGGGCTGGGCTGAGGGCAGGGCTGGGGCAGAGCTGGGGATGGGGCTGGGCTGGGGCTGGGTCCAGGGCTGTGGCTGGGCTGTGGCTGGAGCTGGGCTGGGGCTGAGGGTGGGGCTGGGGCTGGGCTAGAGCTGGGCTGGGGCCGGGGCTGCGACTGGGGCTGGGTCTAGGGCTGGGGCTGGGATGTAGCTGGGGCTGGGCTGGGGCTGGGTCCAAAGCTGGGGCTGGGCGGTGGCTGGGGCTGGGCTGGGGCAGGGCTGGGGCAGGGGGCTGGGCTGGGGGCAGGGATGGGGATGAGGCTGGGCTGGGCTGGGGCAGGGCTGGGCCTGGGCTGGGGATGAAGCTGGGGTGGGTCTGGGCGGTGGCTGGGGCTGGGCTGGGCAGGGCTGGGGCTGGGGCTGGGTCCAGGGCAGGGGGCTGAGGGTGGGGCTGGGGCTGGGCCGGGGCAGGGCTGGGGGCAGGGGCTGATCTGGGGCCGAGGGTGGGGCTGGGGCTGGGGCTGAGGGCAGGGGCCAGGGCTGGGGACAGGGCTGGGGCTGAGGGCAGGGCTGGGCTAGGGCTGGGGCTGGGGCAGGGGCCAGGGTGGGGACAGGGCTGGGGCCAGAGCTGGGGCAGGGCTGGGGCCGGGCTGGGGCTGGGTTCGGTGCAGGGTTGGGGCTGGGCAGGGCGGGGGCTGGGGCAGGGCTGGGCTACGGCTGGGCTGGGACCGGGGATGGGTCTGGGGGTGGGGCTGGGGCTGGGGGCTGGGATGGGGGCAGGACTGGGACTGGGGCAGGGGCACTGGCCAAGGCTGGGGACAGGGCTAGGTTTGGAGCTAGGGCAGTGCTGGGGCCGGGCAGGGCTGGGGCTGGGGCTGGGGCTGGGCCGGGGGCTGGGGCTGAGGCTCGGCTGGGGTAGGGCTGGGGCTGGGGGCTGGGCTGGGGCTTGGGCTGGGGGAGGGCTGGGCCTGGGCTGGGACCAGGACTGGGCTGGGGCAGGGACTGGGGCAGGGCTAGGGCTGGGCTGGGGGGCAAGGATGGGGATGGGGGATGGGGATGGGGCTGGGGCTGGGCCAGGGCTTGGGCTGGGCTGGGGGCAGAGATGGGGATGGGGTTGGGCTGGGCTGGGGGAACGGATGGGGCTGAGACTGGGGCTGGGTCCAGGGCAGGGGCTGGACTGGCGCCGGGGCTGGGCTGGGGCATGGGCTGGTGCTGGGGCTGTGTCCAGGGTGGGGCTGGGGCTGGGCTGGGGCTGGGCTGGGGCTGGGACTGGGTCCAGGGCAGGGGCTGGACTGGGGCTGGGACTGGGTCCAGGGCAGGGGCTGGGCTGGGGCTGGCTGGGGCTGGGCTGGGGCTGGGGCTGGGTCAAGGGTGGGGCTGGAGCCGGGGCTGGGGCAGGACTGGGGCCGGACTGGGGATGGGGCTGGGCTGGGGCTAGGTCCAGGGCTGTGTCTGGGCTGTGGCTGGAGCTGGGCTGGGGCTGAGGGTGGGGCTGGGGCTGGGCTAGGGCTGGGCTGGGGCTGGGGCTGCGACTGGGGCAGGGCTGGGGCAGGGCTGTGGCTGGGGCTGGGTTCAGGGTGGGGCTGGGGCTGGGCTGCGGCAGGGCTGGGCTGGGTTGTGGCTGGGGCTGGCCTGGGGCTGGGCTGGGGCTGGGACTGGGTCCAGGGCAGGGGCTGGACTGGGGCTGGGGCTAGGCTGGGGCAGGGCTGGGGCTGGGCTGGGGCTGGGGCTGGGTCCAGGGTGGGGCTGTGTCCAGGGCTGGGGCAGGACTGGGGCCGGGCCGGGGCTGGGGCTGGGCTGAGGGCAGGGCTGGGGCAGAGCTGGGGATGGGGCTGGGCTGGGGCTGGGTCCAGGGCTGTGGCTGGGCTGTGGCTGGAGCTGGGCTGGGGCTGAGGGTGGGGCTGGGGCTGGGCTAGAGCTGGGCTGGGGCCGGGGCTGCGACTGGGGCTGGGTCTAGGGCTGGGGCTGGGATGTAGCTGGGGCTGGGCTGGGGCTGGGTCCAAAGCTGGGGCTGGGCGGTGGCTGGGGCTGGGCTGGGGCAGGGCTGGGGCAGGGGCTGGGCTGATGGCAGGGATGGGGCTGGGGCTGGGGATGAACCTGGGGTGGGGCTGGGCAGTGGCTGGGGCTGGGCTGGGCAGGGCTGGGTCTGGGGCTGGGCTGATGGCAGGGATGGGGCTGGGGCTGGGGCTGGGGCTGAGGGCAGGGCTGGGCTAGGGCTGGGGCTGGGGCAGGGGCCAGGGCTGGGGCCAGGGCTGGGGCCAGAGCTGGGGCAGGGAAGGGGATGGGGCTGGGCTGGGCTGGGGAAGGGCTGGGCCTGGGCTGGGGATGAGGCTGGGGTGGGTCTGGGCGGTGGCTGGGGCTGGGTTCGGTGCAGGGCTGGGGCTGGGCAGGGCGGGGGCTGGGGCAGGGCTGGGTTACGGCTGGGCTGGGACCGGGGATGGGTCCGGGGGTGGGGCTGGGGCTGGGGCAGGGCTGGGCCTGGTCTGGGGCTGGGCTGGGGCTGGGACTGGGGCAGGGCTAGGGCTGGGCTGGGGGCAAGGATGGGGTTTGGGCTGGGGCTGGGCCAGGGCTTGGGCTGGGCTGGGCTGGGGTAGGGCTGGCACAGGGCTAGGCCTGGGGCTGGGCTGGGGCCGAGTCTGGGGCTGGGGCTGGGGCCGGGGCAGGGGCAGGGCTGGGACAAGGCTGGGGCCAAGGTTGGGGCTGGGGCTGGGCTGGTGGCGAGGGTGGGGCTGGGGCTGGGGCTGGGGCTGGGGCTGCGGACAGGGCTGGGGCTAGGGCTTAGGTAGGGGAAGGGCTGGGGCTGGATTGGGGCCAGGGCTGGGGCAGGACTAGGCTTGAGGCTGGGCCTTGGGCTGGGGCTGGGTTGGCGCAGGGCTGGGGCTGGGGCTGGAACCAAGGCTTGGGCAGGGCTGGGGCTGGGGCTGGAGCCAGGGCTGGGGCAGGGCTGGGGATGGGGCTGGGGCTGGGCTGGGGCTGTGCCGGGGCAGGGCTGGGCTGGGGCAGGGCTGGGGCCGGGCTGGGGCTGGGTTCGGTGCAGGGCTGGGGCTGGGGCAGGGCTGGGCTGGGGCTGGGGATGGGGCTGTGAGTGGGGCTTGGCTGGGGCTGGGGCTGGGGATGGGCCGGGGCAGGGCTGGGCCTGGGCTGGGGATGAGGCTGGGGTGGGGCTGGGGCAGAGCTGGGGCTGGGGTAGGGTCCAGAGTGGGGCTGGGGCTGGGCTGGGGATGGGCTGGGGCTGGGACTGGGCCTGGGTCCAGGGCTGTGGCAGGGCTGTGGCTGGAGCTGGGCTGGGGCTGAGGTTGGGTCTGGGGCAGGGGCTAGGGCTGGGCTGGGGCCAGGGCTGCGACTGGGGCTGGATCCAGGGCTGGGGCTGGGCTGTGCCTGGGGCTCGGCTGGGGCAGGGCTGGGGCTGGGGCTAGGGCTGGGCTGGGGCTGGGGCTGGGGACGGGGCAAGGCTGGGGCAGGGGCTGGGCTGGGGCCGAGGGTGGGGCTGGGGCTGGGGGCTGGGGCTGGGGCTAGGGCTGGGCTGGGGCTGGGGCTGGGGACGGGGCAAGGCTGGGGCAGGGGCTGGGCTGGGGCCGAGGGTGGGGCTGGGGCTGGGGCTGGGGCTGAGGGCAGGGCTGGGCTAGGGCTGGGGCTGGGGCAGGGGCCGGGGCTGGGGACAGGGCTGGGGCCGGGCTGGGGCTGGGGCTGGGTCCAGGGCAGGGGCTGGGCTGGGGGATGGGGCTGGGCCGGGGCAAGGCAGTGGCAGGGGCTGGGCTGGGGCCAAGGTTGGGGCTGGGACTGGGGCTGGGGCTGAGGGCAGGGCTGGGCTAGGGCTGGGGCTGGGGCAGGGGCCAGGGATGGGTCCGGGGTTGGGGCTGGGGCTGGGGCAGGGCTGCGCCTGGGCTGGGGATGAGGCTGCGGTAGGGCTGGGTCTGGGTCCAGTGCTGGGGCTGGGCTGGGGCTGGAGCTGGTCTGCGACTGGGGCTGGGTCTAGGGCTGGGGCTGGGCTGTAGCTGGGGCTGGGCTGGGGCTGGGGCTGGGCTGGGGGCTGCTCTGGGGCTGGGGCTGGGCCGGGGCAGTGTTGGGGCAGGGGCTGGGTCTGAGGGTAGGGCTGGTCTAGGGCTGGGGTGTGGGCAGGGGCCGGGGCTGGGGACAGGGCTGGGGCCAGAGCTGGGGCAGGGCTGCGGCCGGGCTGGAGCTGGGGAGGGCTGGGGCTGGGGCAGGGGGCCGGGGCTGGGGACAGGGCTGGGGCCAGAGCTGGGGCAGGGCTGGGGCCGGGCTGGGGCTGGGGCAGGGCTTGGCTAGAGCTGGGCTGGGGGCCCGGGCTGGGGCCGGGGCTGGGGCTGGGGCAGGGCTGGGGCTGGGGCTGGGGATGAGTCTGGGGTGGGGCTGGGGCTGTATCCACGGCAGGGCTGGGGCTGG
>NW_027143145.1:0-79498 GCF_026170545.1 Melanerpes formicivorus
GGACTAGGCTGGAGGCTGGGCCTTGGGCTGGGGCTGGGCTGGGGGCAGGGCTGGGGCTGGGTCCGGGGCTGGGGTAGGACTGGGGGTGGGACAAGCTGGGGCCAGGGTTGGGGCTGGGGCTGGGGCTGAGGCAGGGCTGGGGGTAGGGATGGGAGTGGGGCTGGGCAGGGGCTGGGCTGGGGCCGGGGGTGGGGCTGGGGCTGGGGCTGGGCTGTGGCTGGGCCTGCGGTTGGGGCTTAGTCCAGGGCTGGGGCTGGGCTGAGGCTGGGTCCAGGGCTGGGGCTGGGGCTGGGCTGGGGCTGAGGGTGGGGCTGGGGCTGGGGCTGGGGCTGGGCTGGGGACGGGGATGGGGCAGAACTAGGCTGGAGGCTGGGCCTTGGGCTGGGGCCAGGTTGGGGGCAGGCCTGAGCGATGAGGCCGAGACTCGGCTGGGGGCAGGGCTGGGGTCGGGGCTGGAACCAAGTCAAGGGCAGGGCTGGGGCTGGGGCTGGGTTAGGGCAGAGGCTGGGATGGGACTAGGACTGGGCTGGGGCAGGGACTGGGGCAGGGCTGGGGCTGGGGCTGGGGCTGAGGGCAGGGCTGGGCTAGGGCTGGGCCTGGGCTGAGGGCAGGGCAGGGCTGGGGCTGGGGCTGGGCTGAGGGCAGGGCTGGGATTGGGCTGGGGCTGGGGCAGGGCTGTGGCTGGAGCTGGGCTGGGGCTGGGCTGGGGCTGGGTCCAGGGCAGGGTCTGGAGCTGGGGCTGGGCTGGGGCTGGGGTGAGGGCAGGGCTGGGGCTGGGGCCGTGGGTGGGGCTGGGCTGGGGGCTGGGCTGGGCCTGGGCTGAGGGCAGGGCTGGGCTAGGGCTGGGGCTGGGGCTGGGTCCAGGTTGGGGATGGAGCTAGGCTGGGTGCAGGGCTGGGGTTGGGCGGTGGGTGGGGCTGGGCTGGGGCAGGGCTGGGTCTGGGTCTGGGCTGGGGCTGGGGCTGGGTCCAGGGCAGGGGCTGGGCTGGGGCTGGTGCTGGGTCCAGGGTGGGGCTGGGGTTGGGCTGGGGCTGGGGCTGGGTCCAGGGCAGGGGCTGGGCTGGGGCTGGTGCTAGGGCTGGGCTGGGGCTGGTGCTAGGGCTGGGCTGGGTCAGGGCTGGGGCTGGGGCTGGGCTGGGGCCGAGGGTGGGGCTGGGCTGGGGTCTCGGCTGGGCCTGGGGAAGGGCTGGACCCGAGGCTTGGGCAGGGCTGGAGTAGGGCTGGGGCTGGGTTCGGTGCAGGGCTGGGGCTGGGGCAGGGCGAGGGCTGGGCTGGTGCCAAGGGTGTGGCCGGGGCTGGGGCTGGGGCTGGAGCTGGAATCAAGTCTTGGGCAGGGCTGCGGCTGGGGTGGGGCCGGGGCTGGGCAGGAGCCAGGGCTGGGGCAGGGCTGGGGCTCTGCCTGGGGCAGTATTAGGCTGGAGGCTGGGCCTTGGGCTGGGGCCGGGCTGGGGCCGGGGCTGGGGCTGGGGCAGGGCTGGGGCTGGGTCCAGGCCTGTGGCTGGGCTGAGGGCAGGGCTGGGCTAGGGCTGGGGCTGGGGGCAGGGATGGGGCTGGGGCTGGGCTGGGGCCGGGGCTGGGGCCAGGGTTCGGGCTGGGGCTCGGCTGGGTGCAGGGCTGGGGCTGGGCTGGGTCAGGGCTGGGGCTGAGGCTGGGCTGGGGTTGGGGCTGGGACCAGGGCTGGGGCTGGGCTGGGCCTGGGTCCAGGGCTGGGGCTGGGCTGGTGCTGGGGCTGGGGCAGGACTAGGCTGGAGGCTGGGCCTTTGGCTGGGGCTGGGCTGGGGGAAGTGTTGGCGCTGGAACCAAGTATTGGACAGGTCTGGGGCAGGGCTGGGTCTGGGCCTGGGGCTGGAGCAGGGCTGGGGCTGGGGCTGGGCTAGGGCTGGGCCTGGGCTGAGGGCAGGGCTGGGCTGGGGCTGGGGCTGGGCTGAGGGCAGGGCTGGGCTAGGGCTGGGGCTGGGGCAGGGCTGTGGCTGGGGCTGGGCTGGGGCTGGGGCTGGGCTTGGGCCGAGGGTGGGGCTGGGGCTGGGGCTGGTGCTGGGGCCGGGGCTGGGAGCAGGGCTGGGCTGGGGCTGGGGACTGGAGCCGGGGCTGAGGCTGGGCTGGGCCTGGGGCTGGGGCTGGGCTGGGGCTGGGTCCAGGGCAGGGGCTGGGCTGGTGCCGGGGCTGAGGCTGGGCTGGGTTCTGGGCTGGGCCTGGGACAGGGCTGGGCCCGAGGCTGGGGCCAGGCTGGGGTTGGGCTGGAGCTGGAGCTGGGGCCGGGGCTGTGAGCAGGGCTGGGACTGAGGTTGGGGCCGCGGCTGGGGCTGGGTTGGGGCCAGCGTTGAAGCAGGACTAGGCTGGAGGCTGGGCCTTGGGCTGGGGCTGGGCTGGGGGAAGGGCTGGGGCTGGGGCCGGGGCTGGGGTAGGACTGGGGGTGGGACAAGCTGGGGCCAGGGTTGGGGCTGGGGCTGGGGCTGAGGCAGGGCTGGGGGTAGGGATGGGAGTGGGGCTGGGCAGGGGCTGGGCTGGGGCCGGGGGTGGGGCTGGGGCTGGGGCTGGGCTGTGGCTGGGGCTGGGGCAGGGCTGGGCTAGGGCTGGGCTGGGGCTGCGACTGGGGCTGGGTCCAGGGCAGGGGCTGGGCTGGGGCTGGGCTGGGCCGGGGCGGGGCTGGGGCTGGGCTGTGGCTGAGGGCAGGGCTGGGCTGGGGTTGGGGCTGGGTTGAGGGCAGGGCTGGTCTAGGTCTTGGGCGGGGGCAGGGCTGGGCTGGGTTCTGGGCTGGGCCTGGGGCATGGCTGGG
Organism: Melanerpes formicivorus; assembly: GCF_026170545.1. Lineage (NCBI taxonomy): Eukaryota > Metazoa > Chordata > Aves > Piciformes > Picidae > Melanerpes > Melanerpes formicivorus. The sequence continues at coordinate 2,777 of NW_027143145.1, forward strand.
CCCGAGGCTGGGGCAGGGCTGGGACTGAGGTTGGGTCCGGGGCTGGGGCTGGGTTGGGGCCGGCGCTGAAGCAGGACTAGGCTGGAGGCTGGGCCTTGGGCTGGGGCAGGGCTGGGGTAGGGCTGGAGCCGGGGCTGGGGCCGGGGCTGGGAGCAGGGCTGGGCTGGGGCGGGGAATGGAGCCGGGGCTGAGGCTGGGCTAGGGTCTGGGCCGGGGCTGGTGCTGCAACTGGGGCTGGGTCCGGGGCTGGGGCTGGGGCTGGGTCCAGGGCAGGGGCTGGGCTGGGGCTGGGCTGGGGCTGGGGCTGGGTTCGGTGCAGGGCTGGGGCTGGGGCAGGGCTGGGCTAGGGCTGGGCTGGGGCTGGGGCTGGGGCCGTGGGTGGGGCTGGGCTGGGGGCTGGGCTGGGCCTGGGCTGAGGGCAGGGCTGGGCTACGGCTGGGGCTGGGGCTGGGTCCAGGGTGGGAATGGGGCTGGGCTAGGGGCAGGGCTGGGGTTGGGCGGTGGGTGGGGCTGGGCTGGGGCAGGGCTGGGTCTGGGTCTGGGCTGGGACTGGGGCTGGGCCTGGGCAGGGGCTGGGCTGGGACTGGTGCTGGGTCCAGGGTGGGGCTGGGGCTGGGCTGTGGCTGGGGCTGGGCTGGGGCAGGGCTGGGGTAGGGCTGGAGCCGGGGCTGGGGCCGGGGCTGGGCTATGGCTGGGCTGGGGCCGGGGCTGGGGCCGTGGGTGGGGCTGGGCTGGGAGTTGGGCTGGGCCTGGGCTGAGAGCAGGGCTGGGCTAGGTCTGGGGCTGGAGCAGGGCTGCGGCCGGGGCTGGGGCTGGGGCTGGGGCTGGGACAGGGCTGGGGCTGGGGCTGCGGCTGGGGCAGGGCTGGGGGCAGGGATGGGAGAGGGGCTGGGCAGGGGCCGGGGCTGGGCTGGGGCAGGGGTGGGGCTGGGGCTGGGCTGGGGCTGGGTCCAGGGCAGGGGCTGGACTGGGGCTGAGCTAGGGCTGGGCTGGGGCTGGGGCCGTGGGTGGGGCTGGGCTGGGGGCTGGGCTGGGCCTGGGCTGAGGGCAGGGCTGGGCTAGGGCTGGGGCTGGGGCTGGGTCCAGGGTGGGGATGGGGCTGGGCTTGGGGCAGGGCTGGGGTTGGGCGGTGGGTGGGGCTGGGCTGGGGCAGGGCTGGGTCTGGGTCTGGGCTGGGGCTGGGGCTGGGCCTGGGCAGGGGCTGGGCTGGGGCTGGTGCTGGGTCCAGGGTGGGGCTGGGGCTGGGCTGGGGCTGGGGCTGGGTCCAGGGCAGGGGCTGGGCTGGAGAGGGTGCTAGGGCTGGGCTGGGGCAGGGCTGGGGCTGGGGCTGGGCTGGGGTCTCGGCTGGGCCTGGGGAAGGGCTGGGCCCGAGGCTTGAGCAGGGCTGGAGTAGGGCTGGGGCTGGGTTCGGTGCAGGGCTGGGGCTGGGGCAGGGCGGGGGCTGGAACAGGGCTGGGCTAGGGCTGGGCTGGGGCCGGGGACAGGGCTGGGGCAGGGCTGGGACTGGGCTGGGACCGGGACTGGGCTGCGGTAGGGCTGGGGCAGGTGCTGGTCTGGGGCTGGTCTGGGGCTGGGGCTGGGGCCGGGGCTGGGACTGGGGCTGGGGCCAGGGCTGGGGCCAGGGCTGGTGCTGGGCTGGGTTCTGGGCTGGGCTGGGGCGGGGACTGGAGCCGGGGCTGAGGCTTGGCTGGGGCTGGGTCCAGGGCAGGGGCTGGGCTGGGGCCGGGGCTGAGGCTGGGCTGGGTTCTGGGCTGGGCCGGGGACAGGGCTGGGCCCGAGGCTGGGGCAGGGCTGGGGTAGGGCTGGAGCTGGAGCTGGGGCTGGGGCTGTGAGCAGGGCTGGGACTGAGGTTGGGGCCGGGGCTGGGGCTGGGTTGGGGCCGGCGCTGAAGCAGGACTAGGCTGGAGGCTGGGCCTTGGGCTGGGGCTGGGGCTGGGGCAGGGGCAGGGCTGGGCTAGGGCTGGGGCTGGGGCAGGGCTGTGGCTGGAGCTGGGCTGCCACTGAGGCTGGGCTGGGGGCGAGAGTGGGTCGGGGGCTGGGGCTGGTGCTGGGGCTGGGGCTGGGAGCAGAGCTGGGCTGGGGCGGGGACTGGAGCCAGGTCTGAGGCTGGGCTAGGGTCTGGGCAGGGCTGGGGGTAGGGATGGGAGTGGGGCTGGGCAGGGGCTGGGCTGGGGCCGGGGGTGGGGCTGGGGCTGGGGCTGGGCTGTGGCTGGGGCTGGGGCAGGGCTGGGCTAGGGCTGGGCTGGGGCTGGGGCTGGGGCTGCGGGTGGGGCTTAGTCCAGGGCTGGGGCAGGGCTGAGGCTGGGTCCAGGGCTGGGGCTGGGGCTGGGCTGGGGCTGAGGGTGGGGCTGGGGCTGGGGCTGGGGCAGGGCTGGGGGCAGGGATGGGAGAGGGGCCAGGCAGGGGCCGGGGCTGGGCTGGGGCAGGGGTGGGGCTGGGGTGGGGCTGGGGCTGGGCAGGGGCTGGGTCCAGGGCAGGGGCTGGGCTGGGGCTAGGGTTGGGGCTGGGGCTGGGTTCGGTGCAGGGCTGGGGCTGGGGCAGGGCTGGGCTAGGGCTGGGCTGGGGCTGGGGCTGGGGCCATGGGTGGGGCTGGGCTGGGGGCTGGGCTGGGCCTGGGCTGAGGGCAGGGATGGGGGTAGGGCTGGGTCCAGGGCAGGGGCTGGGCTGGGGCTGGGGCTGAGGCTGGGCAGGGTTCTGGGCTGGGCCTGGGACAGGGCTGGGCCCGAGGCTGGGGCAGGGCTGGGCGTAGGGCTGGAGCAGGAGCTGGGGCCGGGGCTGTGAGCAGGGCTGGGACTGAGGTTGGGGCCGGGGCTGAGGCTGGGCTGGGTTCTGGGCTGGGCCTGGGACAGGGCTGGGCCCGAGGCTGGGGCCAGGCTGGGGTAGGGCTGGAGCTGGAGCTGGGGCCGGGGCTGTGAGCAGGGCTGGGACTGAGGTTGGGGCCGGGGCTGGGGCTGGGTTGGGGCCGGCGCTGAAGCAGGACTAGGCTGGAGGCTGGGCCTTGGGCTGGGGCTGGGCTGGGGGCAGGGCTGGGGCTGGGGCCGGGGCTGGGGTAGGACTGGGGGTGGGACAAGCTGGGGCCAGGGTTGGGGCTGGGGCTGGGGCTGAGGCAGGGCTGGGGGTAGGGATGGGAGTGGGGCTGGGGCAGGGCTGGGCTAGGGCTGGGCTGGGGCTGGGGCTGCGGGTGGGGCTTAGTCCAGGGCTGGGGCAGGGCTGAGGCTGGGTCCAGGGCTGGGGCTGGGGCTGGGCTGGGGTTGAGGGTGGGGCTGGGGCTGGGGCTGGGGCTGGGCTGGGGACGGGGATGGGGCAGAACTAGGCTGGAGGCTGGGCCTTGGGCTGGGGCCAGGTTGGGGGCAGGCCTGAGCGCTGGGGCCGGGGCTCGGCTGGGGGCAGGGCTGGGGTCGGGGCTGGAACCAAGTCAAGGGCAGGGCTGGGGCTGGGGCTGGGTTAGGGCAGAGGCTGGGCTGGGACCAGGACTGGGCTGGGGCAGGGACTGGGGCAGGGCTGGGGCTGGGGCTGGGGCTGGGGCTGGGGCTGAGGGCAGGGCTGGGCTAGGGCTGGGCCTGGGCTGAGAGCAGGGCTGGGCTGGGGCTGGGGCTGGGGCAGGGCTGTGGCTGGAGCTGGGCTGGGGGCTGGGGCTGGGCTGGGGCCGAGGCTGGGGCTGGGGATGGGCTGGGGCTGGGGCTGGGTCCAGGGCAGGGGCTGGGCTGGGGCTGGTGCCAGGGCTGTGCCTGGGGCAGTACTAGGCTGGAGGCTGGGCCTTGGGCTGGGGCCGGGCTGGGGCCGGGGCTGGGGCTGGGGCAGGGCTGGGGGCAGGGATGGGAGAGGGGCTGGGCAGGGGCCGGGGCTGGGCTGGGGCAGGGGTGGGGCTGGGGCTGGGCTGGGGCTGGGTCCAGGGCAGGGGCTGGGCTGGGGCTGGGCTGGGACTGGGGCTGGGTTCGGTGCAGGGCTGGGGCTGGGGCAGGGCTGGGCTAGGGCTGGGCTGGGCCTGGGACAGGGCTGGGCCTGAGGCTGGGGCAGGGCTGGGGTAGGGCTGGAGCTGGAGCTGGGGCCGGGGCTGTGAGCAGGGCTGGGACTGAGGTTGGGGCCGGGGGAAGGGCTGGGCTAGGGCTGGGCCTGGGCTGAGGGCAGGGCTGGGCTGGGGCTGGGGCTGGGCTGAGGGCAGGGTTGGGCTGGGGCTGGGGCTGGGCTGGGGCCGATTGTGGGGCTGGGGCTGGGGCTGGTGCTGGGGCCGGGGCTGGGAGCAGGGCTGGGCTGGGGCGGGGACTGGAGCCAAGGCTGAGTCTGGGCTAGGGTCTGGGCTGGGGCCGGGGCTGCGACTGGGGCTGGGTCCAGGGCAGGGGCTGGGCTGTGGCTGGACTGGGCCGGGGCAGGGCTGGGGGCAGGGATGGGAGAGGTGCTGGGCAGGGGCCGGGGCTGGGCTGGGGCAGGGGTGGGGCTGGGGCTGGGCTGGGGCCGGGGCTGGGGCCGTGGGTGGGGCTGGGCTGGGGGCTGGGCTGGGCCTGGGCTGAGAGCAGGGCTGGGCTGGGTCTGGGGCTGGGGCAGGGCTGGGGCCGGGGCTGGGGCTGGGGCTGGGACAGGGCTGGGGCCGGGGCTGGGGCTGGGGCAGGGCTGGGGGCAGGGATGGGAGAGGGGCTGGGCAGGGGCCGGGGATGGGCTGGGGCAGGGGTGGGGCTGGGGCTGGGCTGGGGCTGGGTCCAGGGCAGGGGCTGGGCTGGGGCTGGGCTGGGGCTGGGGCTGGGTCCAGGGTGGGGATGGGGCTGGGCTGGGGGCAGGGCTGGGGTTGGGCGGTGGGTGGGGCTGGGCTGGGGCAGGGCTGGGTCTGGGTCTGGGCTGGGGCTGGGGCTGGGTCCAGGGCAGGGGCTGGGCTGGGGCTGGTGCTGGGTCCAGGGTGGGGCTGGGGCTGGGCTGGAGCTGGGGCTGGGGCTGGGTCCAGGGCAGGGGCTGGGCTGGGGCTGGTGCTAGGGCTGGGCTGGGGTAGGGCTGGGGCTGGGGCTGGGCTGGGGCCGAGGGTGGGGCTGGGCTGGGGTCTCGGCTGGGCCTGGGGAAGGGCTGGGCCCGAGGCTTGGGCAGGGCTGGGGCTGGGGCTGGGCTGGGGCCGAGGGTGGGGCTGGGGCTGCGGCTGGGGCTGGGGCTGGGGCTGGGGCTGGGCTGGGGCCGAGGGTGGGGCTGGGGCTGGGGCTGGTGCTGGGGCCGGGCGGGGGCTGGGGCTGGGGCAGGGTTGGGGCTGGGCTGTGGCTGGGGCTGGGGTCAGGGGCACAGGCCGCAGCTGGGGCAGGGCTGGGGCCGGGCTGGGGCGGCGTTCGGGGCAGGGCTAGGCTGTGGCTTGGGCTGGGCTGGGGCAGGGCTGGGGCTGGGCTGGGGCTGGGGCTGGGCTGGACCTGAGGCTGGGGCAGGGCTGGGGCTGCGGCTGGGCTGGGGATGAGGGTGGGGCTGGGCTGGGCCTGGGGCAGGGCTGGACCTGAGGCTGGGGCAGGGCTGGGCCGGGGCTGGGGCTCGGGCTGGGCTGGGGGCAGGGCTGGGGCTGGGGCAGGGCTGGAACTGGGGCTGGGCTGGGGCCAAGGTTGGGGCTGGGGCTGGGGCTGGGGCTGGGTCTGGGCTGGTGCCGAGGGTGTGGCTGGGGCTGGGGCTGGAACCAAGTCATGGGCAGGGCTGCGGCTGGGGTGGGGCTGGGGCTGGGGCAGGAGCCAGGGCTGGGGCAGGGCTGGGGCTGTGCCTGGGGCAGTACTAGGCTGGAGGCTGGGCCTTGGGCTGGGGCCGGGCTGGGGCCGGGGCTGGGGCTGGGGCAGGGCTGGGGCTGCGGCTGGGAGTGGGGGCAGGGATGGGGTGGGGGCTGGGGCTGTGTTCTGGGCAGGGCTGGGGCTGGGTCCAGGCCTGGGGCTGGACTGAGGGCAGGGCAAGGCTAGGGCTGGGGCTGGGGCAGGTGTGGGGCTGGGGCAGGGCTGGGTTGGGGGCAGGTATAGGGCTGGGGCTGGGCTGGGGCCGGGGCAGGGCTGGGGCTGGGTCCAGGCCTGGGGCTGGGCTGAGGGCAGGGCTGGGCTAGGGCTGGGGCTGGGGGCAGGGATGGGGCTGGGGCTGGGCTGGGGCCGGGGCTGGGGCCAGGGTTCGGGCTGGGGCTGGGGCTGGGTGCAGGGCTGGGGCTGGGCTGGGTCAGGGCTGGGGCTGAGGCTGGGCTGGGGTTGGGGCTGGGACCAGGGCTGAGGCTGGGCTGGGCCTGGGTCCAGGGCTGGGGCTGGGCTGGTGCTGGGGCTGGGGCAGGACTAGGCTGGAGGCTGGGCCTTTGGCTGGGGCTGGGCTGGGGGAAGGGCTGGGGCTGGGGCTGGAACCAAGTCTTGGACAGGTCTGGGGCAGGGCTGGGGCCGGGCCTGGGGCTGGGGCAGGGCTGGGGCTGGGGCTGGGGCTGAGGGCAGGGCTGGGCTAGGGCAGGGCCTGGGCTGAGGGCAGGGCTGGGCTGGGGCTGGGGCTGGGTTGAGGGCAGGGCTGGTCTAGGTCTTGGGCGGGGGCAGGGCTGGGGCCGGGGCTGAGGCTGGGCTGGGTTCGGGGCTGGGCCTGGGGCATGGCTGGGCCCGAGGCTGGGGCAGGACTGGGACTGAGGTTGGGGCCGGGGCTGGGGCTGGGTTGGGGCCGGCGCTGAAGCAGGACTAGGCTGGAGGCTGGGCCTTGGGCTGGGGCAGGGCTGGAGTAGGGCTGGAGCCGGGGCTGGGGCCGGGGCTGGGAGCAGGGCTGGGCTGGGGCGGGGAATGGAGCTGGGGCTGAGGCTGGGCTAGGGTCTGGGCCTTGGCCAGTGCTGCAACTGGTGCTGGGTCCGGGGCTGGGGCTGGGCTGGGTCAGGGGCTGGGGCTGGGCTGTGGCTGGGGCTGGGCTGGGGCAGGGCTCGGGTAGGGCTGGAGCCGGGGCTGGGGCCGGGGCTGGGAGCAGGGCTGGGCTGGGGCGGGGACTGGGGCAGGGGCCAGAGCTGGGGCTGGGTTCGGTGCAGGGCTGGGGCTGGGGCAGGGCGGGGGCTGGGGCAGGGCTGGGCTATGGCTGGGCTGGGGCCGGGGCTGGGGCCGTGGGTGGGGCTGGGCTGGGGGCTGGGCTGGGCCTGGGCTGAGAGCAGGGCTGGGCTAGGTCTGGGGCTGGGGCAGGGCTAGGGCCGGGGCTGGGGCTGGGGCTGGGACAGGGCTGGGGCCGGGGCTGGGGCTGGGGCAGGGCTGGGGGCAGGGATGGGAGAGGGGCTGGGCAGGGGCCGGGGCTGGGCTGGGGCAGGGGCCGGGCTGGGGCTGGGCTGGGGCTGGGTCCAGGGCAGGGGCTGGGCTGGGGCTGCGCTGGGGCTGGGCTGGGTCCAGGGTGGGGATGGGGCTGGGCTGGGGCTGGGGCTGGGTCCAGGGCAGGGGCTGGGCTGGGGCTGGTGCTGGGTCCAGGGTGGGGCTGGGGCTGGGCTGGAGCTGGGGCTGGGGCTGGGTCCAGGGCAGGGGCTGGGCTGGGGCTGGTGCTAGGGCTGGGCTGGGGCAGGGCTGGGGCTGGGGCTGGGCTGGGGTCTCGGCTGGGCCTGGGGAAGGGCTGGGCCCGAGGCTTGGGCAGGGCTGGGGCTGGGGCTGGGCTGGGGCCGAGGGTGGGGCTGGGCTGGGGTCTCGGCTGGGCCTGGGGAAGGGCTGGGCCCGAGGCTTGGGCAGGGCTGGAGTAGGGCTGGGGCTGGAGTAGGGCTGGGGCTGGGGCAGGGCGGAAGCTGGAACAGGGCTGGGCTAGGGCTGGGCTAGGGCCGGGGACAGGGCTGGGGCAGGGCTGGGACTGGGCTGGGACCAGGACTGGGCTGCGGTAGGGCTGGGGCAGGTGCTGGGCTGGGGCTGGTCTGGGGCTGGGGCTGGGGCCGGGGCTGGGACTGGGGCTGGGGCCAGGGCTGGGGCCAGGGCTGGTGCTGGGCTGGGTTCTGGGCTGGGCTGGGGCGGGGACTGGAGCCGGAGCTGAGGCTGGGCTGGGGCTGGGGCTGGGCTGGGGCTGGGTCCAGAGCAGGGGCTGGGCTGGGGCTGGGGCTGGGGCTGTGGCTGGGGCTGGGGCAGGGCTGGGCTAGGGCTGGGCTGGGGCTGGAACCAAGTCTTGGACAGGTCTGGGGCAGGGCTGGGTCCGGGCCTGGGGCTGGGGCAGGGCTGGGGCTGGGGCAGGGGCTGAGGGCAAGGCTGGGCTAGGGCTGGGCCTGGGCTGAGAGTAGGGCTGGGCTGGGGCTGGGGCTGGGGCTGGAACCAAGTCTTGGACAGGTCTGGGGCAGGGCTGGGTCCGGGCCTGGGGCTGGGGCAGGGCTGGGGCTGGGGCTGGGGCTGAGGGCAGGGCTGGGCTAGGGCTGGGCCTGGGCTGAGGGCAGGGCTGGGCTGGGGCTGGGGCTGGGCTGAGGGCAGGCCTGGGCTAGGGCTGGGGCTGGGGCAGGGCTGTGGCTGGGGCTGGGCTGGGGCTGGGGCTGGGCTTGGGCCGAGGGTGGGGCTGGGGTTGGGGCTGGTGCTGGGGCCGGGGCTGGGAGCAGGGCTGGGCTGGGGCGGGGACTGGAGCCGGGGCTGAGGCTGGGCTGGGGCTGGGGCTGGGGCTGGGCTGGGGCTGGGTCCAGGGCAGGGGCTGGGCTGGTGCCGGGGCTGGGGCTGGGTCCAGGGCAGGGGCTGGGCTGGGGCCGGGGCTGAGGCTGGGCTGGGTTCTGGGCTGGGCCTGGGACAGGGCTGGGCCCGAGGCTGGGGCCAGGCTGGGGTAGGGCTGGAGCTGGAGCTGGGGCCGGGGCTGTGAGCAGGGCTGGGACTGAGGTTGGGGCCGGGGCTGGGGCTGGGCTGTGGCTGGGGCTGGGGCAGGGCTGGGCTAGGGCTGGGCTGGGGCTGGGCCTGCGGGTGGGGCTTAGTCAAGGGCTGGGGCAGGGCTGAGGCTGGGTCCAGGGCTGGGGCTGGGGCTGGGCTGGGGCTGAGGGTGGGGCTGGGGCTGGGGCTGGGGCTGGGCTGGGGACGGGGATGGGGCAGAACTGGGCTGGAGGCTGGGCTGGGGCCAGGTTGGGGGCAGGCCTGAGTGCTGGGGTCGAGGCTAGGCTGGGGACAGGGCTGGGGTCGGGGCTGGAACCAAGTAAAGGGCAGGGCTGGGGCTGGGGCTGGGTTAGGGCAGAGGCTGGGCTGGGACCAGGACTGGGCTGGGGCAGGGACTGGGGCAGGGCTGGGGCTGGGCCTGGGGCTGAGGGCAGGGCAGGACTAGGGCTGGGCCTGGGCTGAGGGCAGGGCTGGGCTAGGGCTGGGGCTGGGGGCAGGGATGGGGCTGGGGCTGGGCTGGGGCCGGGGCTAAGGCCAGGGTTCGGGCTGGGGCTGGGGCTGGGGCTGGGTGCAGGGCTGGGGCTGGGCTGGGTCAGGGCTGGGGCTGAGGCTGGGCTGGGGTTGGGGCTGGGACCAGGGCTGGGGCTGGGCTGGGCCTGGGTCCAGGGCTGGGGCTGGGCTGGTGCTGGGGCTGGGGCAGGACTAGGCTGGAGGCTGGGCCTTTGCTGGGGCTGGGCTTGGGGAAGGGCTGGGGCTGGGGCTGGAACCAAGTCTTGGACAGGTCTGGGGCAGGGCTGGGTCCGGGCCTGGGGCTGGGCTGAGGGCAGGGCTGGGCTGGGGCTGGGGCTGGGCTGAGGGCAGGGCTGGGCTAGGGCTGGGGCTGGGCTGAGGGCAGGGCTGGGCTGGGGCTGGGGCTGGGCTGAGGGCAGGGCTGGGCTAGGGCTGGGGCTGGGGCAGGGCTGTGGCTGGGGCTGGGCTGGGGCTGGGGCTGGGCTTGGGCCAAGGGTGGGGCTGGGGCTGGGGCTGGTGGTGGGGCCGGGGCTGGGAGCAGGGCTGGGCTGGGGCGGGGACTGGAGCCGGGGCTGAGGCTGGGCTGGGGCTGGGGCTGGGGCTGGGCTGGGGCTGGGTCCAGGGCAGGGGCTGGGCTGGTGCCGGGGCTGGGGCTGGGTCCAGGGCAGGGGCTGGGCTGGGGCCGGGGCTGGGGCCAGGGTTCGGGCTGGGGCTGGGGCTGGGGCTGGGTGCAGGGCTGGGGCTGGGCTGGGTCAGGGCTGGGGCTGAGGCTGGGCTGGGGTTGGGGCTGGGACCAGGGCTGGGGCTGGGCTGGGCCTGGGTCCAGGGCTGGGGCTGGGCTGGTGCTGGGGCTGGGGCAGGACTAGGCTGGAGGCTGGGCCTTGGGCTGGGGCTGGGCTGGGGCCGGGGCTGCGGCTGGGGCAGGGCTGGGGCTGCGGCTGGGAGTGGGGGCAGGGATGGGGTGGGGGCTGGGGCTGTGTTCTGGGCAGGGCTGGGGCTGGGTCCAGGCCTGGGGCTGGACTGAGGGCAGGGCAAGGCTAGGGCTGGGGCTGGGGCAGGTGTGGGGCTGGGGCAGGGCTGGGTTGGGGGCAGGTATAGGGCTGGGGCTGGGCTGGGGCCGGGGCAGGGCTGGGGCTGGGTCCAGGCCTGGGGTTGGGCTGAGGGCAGGGCTGGGCTGGGGCTGGGGCTGGGGCAGGACTAGGCTGGAGGCTGGGCCTTGGGCTGGGGCTGGGCTGGGGGAAGGGTTGGGGCTGGGGCTGGAACCAAGTCTTGGACAGGTCTGGGGCAGGGCTGGGTCCGACCCTGGGGCTGGGGCAGGGCTGAGGCTGGGGCTGGGGCTGAGGGCAGGGCTGGGCTGGGGCTGGGCCTGGGCTGAGGGCAGGGCTGGGCTGGGGCTGGGGCTGGGCTGAGGGCAGGGCTGGGCTAGGGCTGGGGCTGGGGCAGGGCTGTGGCTGGAGCTGGCCTGGGGCTGGGGCAGGGCTGGGGCCGAGGGTGGGGCTGGGGCAGGGGCTGGTGCTGGGGCCGGGGCTGGAGCCGGGGCTGGGGCCGGGGCTGGGAGCAGGGCTGGGCTGGTGCGGGGACTGGAGCCAAGGCTGAGGCTGGGCTAGGGTCTGGGCTGGGCCGGGGCTGCGACTGGGGCTGGGTCCAGGGCAGGGGCTGGGCTGGGGCTGGTGCTAGGGCTGGGCTGGGGTAGGGCTGGGGCTGGGGCTGGGCTGGGGCCGAGGGTGGGGCTGGGCTGGGGTCTCGGCTGGGCCTGGGGAAGGGCTGGGCCCGAGGCTTGGGCAGGGCTGGGGCTGGGGCTGGGCTGGGGCCGAGGGTGGGGCTGGGGCTGCGGCTGGGGCTGGGGCTGGGGCTGGGGCTGGGCTGGGGCCGAGGGTGGGGCTGGGGCTGGGGCTGGTGCTGGGGCCGGGCGGGGGCTGGGGCTGGGGCAGGGTTGGGGCTGGGCTGTGGCTGGGGCTGGGGTCAGGGGCACAGGCCGCAGCTGGGGCAGGGCTGGGGCCGGGCTGGGGCGGCGTTCGGGGCAGGGCTAGGCTGTGGCTTGGGCTGGGCTGGGGCAGGGCTGGGGCTGGGCTGGGGCTGGGGCTGGGCTGGACCTGAGGCTGGGGCAGGGCTGGGGCTGCGGCTGGGCTGGGGATGAGGGTGGGGCTGGGCTGGGCCTGGAGCAGGGCTGGACCTGAGGCTGGGGCAGGGCTGGGCCGGGGCTGGGGCTCGGGCTGGGCTGGGGGCAGGGCTGGGGCTGGGGCAGGGCTGGAACTGGGGCTGGGCTGGGGCCAAGGTTGGGGCTGGGGCTGGGGCTGGGGCTGGGTCTGGGCTGGTGCCGAGGGTGTGGCTGGGGCTGGGGCTGGAACCAAGTCATGGGCAGGGCTGCGGCTGGGGTGGGGCTGGGGCTGGGGCAGGAGCCAGGGCTGGGGCAGGGCTGGGGCTGTGCCTGGGGCAGTACTAGGCTGGAGGCTGGGCCTTGGGCTGGGGCCGGGCTGGGGCCGGGGCTGGGGCTGGGGCAGGGCTGGGGCTGCGGCTGGGAGTGGGGGCAGGGATGGGGTGGGGGCTGGGGCTGTGTTCTGGGCAGGGCTGGGGCTGGGTCCAGGCCTGGGGCTGGACTGAGGGCAGGGCAAGGCTAGGGCTGGGGCTGGGGCAGGTGTGGGGCTGGGGCAGGGCTGGGTTGGGGGCAGGTATAGGGCTGGGGCTGGGCTGGGGCCGGGGCAGGGCTGGGGCTGGGTCCAGGCCTGGGGCTGGGCTGAGGGCAGGGCTGGGCTAGGGCTGGGGCTGGGGGCAGGGATGGGGCTGGGGCTGGGCTGGGGCCGGGGCTGGGGCCAGGGTTCGGGCTGGGGCTGGGGCTGGGTGCAGGGCTGGGGCTGGGCTGGGTCAGGGCTGGGGCTGAGGCTGGGCTGGGGTTGGGGCTGGGACCAGGGCTGAGGCTGGGCTGGGCCTGGGTCCAGGGCTGGGGCTGGGCTGGTGCTGGGGCTGGGGCAGGACTAGGCTGGAGGCTGGGCCTTTGGCTGGGGCTGGGCTGGGGGAAGGGCTGGGGCTGGGGCTGGAACCAAGTCTTGGACAGGTCTGGGGCAGGGCTGGGGCCGGGCCTGGGGCTGGGGCAGGGCTGGGGCTGGGGCTGGGGCTGAGGGCAGGGCTGGGCTAGGGCAGGGCCTGGGCTGAGGGCAGGGCTGGGCTGGGGCTGGGGCTGGGTTGAGGGCAGGGCTGGTCTAGGTCTTGGGCGGGGGCAGGGCTGGGGCCGGGGCTGAGGCTGGGCTGGGTTCGGGGCTGGGCCTGGGGCATGGCTGGGCCCGAGGCTGGGGCAGGACTGGGACTGAGGTTGGGGCCGGGGCTGGGGCTGGGTTGGGGCCGGCGCTGAAGCAGGACTAGGCTGGAGGCTGGGCCTTGGGCTGGGGCAGGGCTGGAGTAGGGCTGGAGCCGGGGCTGGGGCCGGGGCTGGGAGCAGGGCTGGGCTGGGGCGGGGAATGGAGCTGGGGCTGAGGCTGGGCTAGGGTCTGGGCCTTGGCCAGTGCTGCAACTGGTGCTGGGTCCGGGGCTGGGGCTGGGCTGGGTCAGGGGCTGGGGCTGGGCTGTGGCTGGGGCTGGGCTGGGGCAGGGCTCGGGTAGGGCTGGAGCCGGGGCTGGGGCCGGGGCTGGGAGCAGGGCTGGGCTGGGGCGGGGACTGGGGCAGGGGCCAGAGCTGGGGCTGGGTTCGGTGCAGGGCTGGGGCTGGGGCAGGGCGGGGGCTGGGGCAGGGCTGGGCTATGGCTGGGCTGGGGCCGGGGCTGGGGCCGTGGGTGGGGCTGGGCTGGGGGCTGGGCTGGGCCTGGGCTGAGAGCAGGGCTGGGCTAGGTCTGGGGCTGGGGCAGGGCTAGGGCCGGGGCTGGGGCTGGGGCTGGGACAGGGCTGGGGCCGGGGCTGGGGCTGGGGCAGGGCTGGGGGCAGGGATGGGAGAGGGGCTGGGCAGGGGCCGGGGCTGGGCTGGGGCAGGGGCCGGGCTGGGGCTGGGCTGGGGCTGGGTCCAGGGCAGGGGCTGGGCTGGGGCTGCGCTCGGGCTGGGCTGGGTCCAGGGTGGGGATGGGGCTGGGCTGGGGCTGGGGCTGGGTCCAGGGCAGGGGCTGGGCTGGGGCTGGTGCTGGGTCCAGGGTGGGGCTGGGGCTGGGCTGGAGCTGGGGCTGGGGCTGGGTCCAGGGCAGGGGCTGGGCTGGGGCTGGTGCTAGGGCTGGGCTGGGGCAGGGCTGGGGCTGGGGCTGGGCTGGGGTCTCGGCTGGGCCTGGGGAAGGGCTGGGCCCGAGGCTTGGGCAGGGCTGGGGCTGGGGCTGGGCTGGGGCCGAGGGTGGGGCTGGGCTGGGGTCTCGGCTGGGCCTGGGGAAGGGCTGGGCCCGAGGCTTGGGCAGGGCTGGAGTAGGGCTGGGGCTGGAGTAGGGCTGGGGCTGGGGCAGGGCGGAAGCTGGAACAGGGCTGGGCTAGGGCTGGGCTAGGGCCGGGGACAGGGCTGGGGCAGGGCTGGGACTGGGCTGGGACCAGGACTGGGCTGCGGTAGGGCTGGGGCAGGTGCTGGGCTGGGGCTGGTCTGGGGCTGGGGCTGGGGCCGGGGCTGGGACTGGGGCTGGGGCCAGGGCTGGGGCCAGGGCTGGTGCTGGGCTGGGTTCTGGGCTGGGCTGGGGCGGGGACTGGAGCCGGAGCTGAGGCTGGGCTGGGGCTGGGGCTGGGCTGGGGCTGGGTCCAGAGCAGGGGCTGGGCTGGGGCTGGGGCTGGGGCTGTGGCTGGGGCTGGGGCAGGGCTGGGCTAGGGCTGGGCTGGGGCTGGAACCAAGTCTTGGACAGGTCTGGGGCAGGGCTGGGTCCGGGCCTGGGGCTGGGGCAGGGCTGGGGCTGGGGCAGGGGCTGAGGGCAAGGCTGGGCTAGGGCTGGGCCTGGGCTGAGAGTAGGGCTGGGCTGGGGCTGGGGCTGGGGCTGGAACCAAGTCTTGGACAGGTCTGGGGCAGGGCTGGGTCCGGGCCTGGGGCTGGGGCAGGGCTGGGGCTGGGGCTGGGGCTGAGGGCAGGGCTGGGCTAGGGCTGGGCCTGGGCTGAGGGCAGGGCTGGGCTGGGGCTGGGGCTGGGCTGAGGGCAGGCCTGGGCTAGGGCTGGGGCTGGGGCAGGGCTGTGGCTGGGGCTGGGCTGGGGCTGGGGCTGGGCTTGGGCCGAGGGTGGGGCTGGGGTTGGGGCTGGTGCTGGGGCCGGGGCTGGGAGCAGGGCTGGGCTGGGGCGGGGACTGGAGCCGGGGCTGAGGCTGGGCTGGGGCTGGGGCTGGGGCTGGGCTGGGGCTGGGTCCAGGGCAGGGGCTGGGCTGGTGCCGGGGCTGGGGCTGGGTCCAGGGCAGGGGCTGGGCTGGGGCCGGGGCTGAGGCTGGGCTGGGTTCTGGGCTGGGCCTGGGACAGGGCTGGGCCCGAGGCTGGGGCCAGGCTGGGGTAGGGCTGGAGCTGGAGCTGGGGCCGGGGCTGTGAGCAGGGCTGGGACTGAGGTTGGGGCCGGGGCTGGGGCTGGGCTGTGGCTGGGGCTGGGGCAGGGCTGGGCTAGGGCTGGGCTGGGGCTGGGCCTGCGGGTGGGGCTTAGTCAAGGGCTGGGGCAGGGCTGAGGCTGGGTCCAGGGCTGGGGCTGGGGCTGGGCTGGGGCTGAGGGTGGGGCTGGGGCTGGGGCTGGGGCTGGGCTGGGGACGGGGATGGGGCAGAACTGGGCTGGAGGCTGGGCTGGGGCCAGGTTGGGGGCAGGCCTGAGTGCTGGGGTCGAGGCTAGGCTGGGGACAGGGCTGGGGTCGGGGCTGGAACCAAGTAAAGGGCAGGGCTGGGGCTGGGGCTGGGTTAGGGCAGAGGCTGGGCTGGGACCAGGACTGGGCTGGGGCAGGGACTGGGGCAGGGCTGGGGCTGGGCCTGGGGCTGAGGGCAGGGCAGGACTAGGGCTGGGCCTGGGCTGAGGGCAGGGCTGGGCTAGGGCTGGGGCTGGGGGCAGGGATGGGGCTGGGGCTGGGCTGGGGCCGGGGCTAAGGCCAGGGTTCGGGCTGGGGCTGGGGCTGGGGCTGGGTGCAGGGCTGGGGCTGGGCTGGGTCAGGGCTGGGGCTGAGGCTGGGCTGGGGTTGGGGCTGGGACCAGGGCTGGGGCTGGGCTGGGCCTGGGTCCAGGGCTGGGGCTGGGCTGGTGCTGGGGCTGGGGCAGGACTAGGCTGGAGGCTGGGCCTTTGCTGGGGCTGGGCTTGGGGAAGGGCTGGGGCTGGGGCTGGAACCAAGTCTTGGACAGGTCTGGGGCAGGGCTGGGTCCGGGCCTGGGGCTGGGGCAGGGCTGGGGCTGGGGCTGGGGCTGAGGGCAGGGCTGGGCTAGGGCTGGGCCTGGGCTGAGGGCAGGGCTGGGCTGGGGCTGGGGCTGGGCTGAGGGCAGGGCTGGGCTAGGGCTGGGGCTGGGGCAGGGCTGTGGCTGGGGCTGGGCTGGGGCTGGGGCTGGGCTTGGGCCAAGGGTGGGGCTGGGGCTGGGGCTGGTGGTGGGGCCGGGGCTGGGAGCAGGGCTGGGCTGGGGCGGGGACTGGAGCCGGGGCTGAGGCTGGGCTGGGGCTGGGGCTGGGGCTGGGCTGGGGCTGGGTCCAGGGCAGGGGCTGGGCTGGTGCCGGGGCTGGGGCTGGGTCCAGGGCAGGGGCTGGGCTGGGGCCGGGGCTGGGGCCAGGGTTCGGGCTGGGGCTGGGGCTGGGGCTGGGTGCAGGGCTGGGGCTGGGCTGGGTCAGGGCTGGGGCTGAGGCTGGGCTGGGGTTGGGGCTGGGACCAGGGCTGGGGCTGGGCTGGGCCTGGGTCCAGGGCTGGGGCTGGGCTGGTGCTGGGGCTGGGGCAGGACTAGGCTGGAGGCTGGGCCTTGGGCTGGGGCTGGGCTGGGGCCGGGGCTGCGGCTGGGGCAGGGCTGGGGCTGCGGCTGGGAGTGGGGGCAGGGATGGGGTGGGGGCTGGGGCTGTGTTCTGGGCAGGGCTGGGGCTGGGTCCAGGCCTGGGGCTGGACTGAGGGCAGGGCAAGGCTAGGGCTGGGGCTGGGGCAGGTGTGGGGCTGGGGCAGGGCTGGGTTGGGGGCAGGTATAGGGCTGGGGCTGGGCTGGGGCCGGGGCAGGGCTGGGGATGGGTCCAGGCCTGGGGCTGGGCTGAGGGCAGGGCTGGGCTGGGGCTGGGGCTGGGGCAGGACTAGGCTGGAGGCTGGGCCTTGGGCTGGGGCTGGGCTGGGGGAAGGGTTGGGGCTGGGGCTGGAACCAAGTCTTGGACAGGTCTGGGGCAGGGCTGGGTCCGACCCTGGGGCTGGGGCAGGGCTGAGGCTGGGGCTGGGGCTGAGGGCAGGGCTGGGCTGGGGCTGGGCCTGGGCTGAGGGCAGGGCTGGGCTGGGGCTGGGGCTGGGCTGAGGGCAGGGCTGGGCTAGGGCTGGGGCTGGGGCAGGGCTGTGGCTGGAGCTGGCCTGGGGCTGGGGCAGGGCTGGGGCCGAGGGTGGGGCTGGGGCAGGGGCTGGTGCTGGGGCCGGGGCTGGAGCCGGGGCTGGGGCCGGGGCTGGGAGCAGGGCTGGGCTGGTGCGGGGACTGGAGCCAAGGCTGAGGCTGGGCTAGGGTCTGGGCTGGGCCGGGGCTGCGACTGGGGCTGGGTCCAGGGCAGGGGCTGGGCTGGGGCTGGGCTGGGCCGGGGCGGGGCTGGGGCTGGGCTGTGGCTGAGGGCAGGGCTGGGCTGGGGTTGGGGCTGGGTTGAGGGCAGGGCTGGTCTAGGTCTTGGGCGGGGGCAGGGCTGGGCTGGGTTCTGGGCTGGGCCTGGGGCATGGCTGGGCCCGAGGCTGGGGCAGGGCTGGGACTGAGGTTGGGTCCGGGGCTGGGGCTGGGTTGGGGCCGGCGCTGAAGCAGGACTAGGCTGGAGGCTGGGCCTTGGGCTGGGGCAGGGCTGGAGTAGGGCTGGAGCCGGGGCTGGGGCCGGGGCTGGGAGCAGGGCTGGGCTGGGGCGGGGAATGGAGCCGGGGCTGAGGCTGGGCTAGGGTCTGGGCCGGGGCTGGTGCTGGAACTGGGGCTGGGTCCGGGGCTGGGGCTGGGGCTGGGTCCAGGTCAGGGGCTGGGCTGGGGCTGGGCTGGGGCTGGGGCTGGGTTCGGTGCAGGGCTGGGGATGGGACAGGGCTGGGCTAGGGCTGGGCTGGGGCTGGGGCAGGGGCCGTGGGTGGGGCTGGGCTGGGGGCTGGGCTGGGCCTGGGCTGAGGGCAGGGCTGGGCTAGGGCTGGGGCTGGGGCTGGGTCCAGGGTGGGGATGGGGCTGGGCTGGGGGCAGGGCTGGGGTTGGGCGGTGGGTGGGGCTGGGCTGGGGCAGGGCTGGGTCTGGGGCTGGGCTGGGGCTGGGGCTCCGGCTGGGCCTGGGCAGGGGCTGGGCTGGGATGTAGCTGGTGCTGGGTCCAGGGTGGGGCTGGGGCTGGGCTGGGGCTGGGGCTGGGTCCAGGGCAGGGGCTGGGCTGGTGCTGGTGCTAGGGCTGGGCTGGGGCAGGGCTGGGGCTGGGGCTGGGCTGGGGCCGAGGGTGGGGCTGGGCTGGGGTCTCGGCTGGGCCTGGGGAAGGGCTGGGCCCGAGGCTTGAGCAGGGCTGGAGTAGGGCTGGGGCTGGGTTCGGTGCAGGGCTGGGGCTGGGGCAGGGCGGGGGCTGGAACAGGGCTGGGCTAGGGCTGGGCTGGGGCCGGGGCTGCAACTGGGGCTGGGTCCAGGGCTGGGGCTGGGCTGTGGCTGTGGCTGGGCTGGGGCAGGGCTGGGGTAGGGCTGGAGCCGTGCCTGGGTCCGGGGCTGGGCTATGGCTGGGCTGGGGCCGGGGCTGGGGCCGTGGGTGGGGCTGGGCTGGGGGCTGGGCTGGGCCTGGGCTGAGAGCAGGGCTGGGCTAGGTCTGGGGCTGGGGCAGGGCAGCGGCCGGGGCTGGGGCTGGGGCTGGTGCTGGGACAGGGCTGGGGCTGGGGCTGCGGCTGGGGAAGGGCTGGGGGCAGGGATGGGAGAGGGGCTGGGCAGGGGCCGGGGCTGGGCTGGGGCAGGGGTGGGGCTGGGGCTGGGCTGGGGCTGGGTCCAGGGCAGGGGCTGGACTGGGTCTGGGCTGGGGCTGGGCTGGGGCTGGGGCTGGGGCCGTGGGTGGGGCAGGGCTGGGGGCTGGGCTGGGCCTGGGCTGAGGGCAGGGCTGGGCTAGGGCTGGGGCTGGGGCTGGGGCTGGGGTTGGGTGGTGGGTGGGGCTGGGCTGGGGCAGGGCTGGGTCTCGGTCTGGGCTGCGGCTGTGGCTGGGTCCAGGGCAGGGGCTGGGCTGGGGCTGGTGCTGGGTCCAGGGTGGGGCTGGGGCTGGGCTGGGGCTGGGGCTGGGTCCAGGGCAGGGGCTGGGCTGGGGCTGGTGCTGGGTCCAGGGTGGGGCTGGGGCAGGGCTGGGGCTGTGCCTGGGGCAGTACTAGGCTGGAGGCTGGGCCTTGGGCTGGTGCCGGGCTGGGGCCGGGTCTGGGGCTGGGGCAGGGCTGGGGCTGCGGCTGGGAGTGGGGGCAGGGTTGGGGTGGGGGCTGGGGCTGTGTTCTGGGCAGGGCTGGGGCTGGGTCCAAGCCTGGGGCTGGACTGAGGGCAGGGCAAGGCTAGGGCTAAGGCTGGGGCAGGTGTGGGGCTGGGGCAGGGCAGGGTTGGGGGCAGGTATAGGGCTGGGGCTGGGCTGGGGCCGGGGCAGGGCTGGGGCTGGGTCTGGGTCTGGGACTGGAGCTGGGGCCAGGGCTGGGGCCAGGTCTGGTGCTGGGCTGGGTTCTGGGCTGGGCTGGGGCGGGGACTGGAGCCGGGGCTGAGGCTGGGGCTGGGGCTGGGGCTGGGTCCAGGGCAGGGGCTGGGCTGGGGCTGGGGCTGAGGCTGGGCTGGGTTCTGGGCTGGGTTCTGGGCTGGGCCTGGGACAGGGCTGGGCCCGATCCTGGGGCAGGGCTGGGGGTAGGGCTGGAGCAGGAGCTGGGGCCGGGGCTGTGAGCAGGGCTGGGACTGAGGTTGGGGCTGGGGCTGGGGCTGGGTTGGGGCCGGCGCTGAAGCAGGACTAGGCTGGAGGCTGGGCCTTGGGCTGGGGCTGGGGCTGGGGCAGGGCTGGGCTAGGGCTGGGCTGGGGCTGGGGCTGTGGTTGGGGCTTAGTCCAGGGCTGGGGCAGGGCTGAGGCTGGGTCCAGGGCTGGGGCTGGGGCTGGGCTGGGGCTGAGGTTGGGGCTGGGGCTGGGGCTGGGCTGGGGACGGGGATGGGGCAGAACGAGGCTGGAGCCTGGGCCTTGGGCTGGGGCCAGGTTCGGGGCAGGCCTGAGCGCTGGGGCCGGGGCTCGGCTGGGGGCAGGGCTGGGGTCGGGGCTGGAACCAAGTCAAGGGCAGGGCTGGGGCTGGGGCTGGGTTAGGGCAGAGGCTGGGCTGGGACCAGGACTGGGCTGGGGCAGGGACTGGGGCAGGGCTGGGGCTGGGGCTGGGGCTGAGGGCAGGGATGGGGCTGGGGAAGGGCTGGGGCCGGGGCTGGGGCCAGGGTTCGGGCTGGGGCTGGGGCTGGGTGCAGGGCTGGGGCTGGGCTGGGTCAGGGCTGGGGCTGAGGCTGGGCTGGGGTTGGGGCTGGGACCAGGGCTGGGGTTGGGCTGGGCCTGGGTCCAGGGCTGGGGCTGAGCTGGTGCTGGGGCTGGGGCAGGACTAGGCTGGAGGCTGGGCCTTGGGCTGGGGCTGGGATGGGGGAAGGGCTGGGGATGGGGCTGGAACCAAGTCTTGGACAGGTCTGGGGCAGGGCTGGGGCCGGACCTTGGGCTGGGGCAGGGCTGGGGCTGGAGCTGGGGCTGAGGGCAGGGCTGGGCTAGGGCTGGGCCTGGGCTGAGGGCAGGGCTGGGCTGGGGCTGGGGCTGGGCTGAGGGCAGGGCTGGGCTAGGGCTGGGGCATGGGCAGGGCTGTGGCTGGGGCTGGGCTGGGGCCGAGGGTGGGGTTGGGGCTGGGTTCTTTGCTGGGCTGGGGCGGGGACTGGAGCCGGGGCTGGGGCCGGGGCTGGGAGCAGGGCTGGGCTGGGGCGGGGACTGGAGCCAAGGCTGAGGCTGGGCTAGGGTCTGGGCTGGGGCCGGGGCTGCGACTGGGGCTGGGTCCAGGGCAGGGGCTGCGCTGGGGGCTGGGCTGGGCCTGGGCTAAGGGCAGGGCTGGGCTAGGGCTGGGGCTGGGGCTGGGGTTGGGAGGTGGGTGGGGCTGGGCTGGGGCAGGGCTGGGTCTCGGTCTCGGCTGGGGCTGTGGCTGGGTCCAGGGCAGGGGCTGGGTTGGGGCTGGTGCTAGGGCTGGGCTGGGGCAGGGCTGGGGCTGGGGCTGGGCTGGGGCCGAGGGTGGGGCTGGGTTAGGGTCTCGGCTGGGCCTGGGGAAGGGCTGGGCCCGAGGCTTGGGCAGGGCTGGAGTAGGGCTGGGGCTGGGTTCGGTGCAGGGCTGGGGCTGGGGCAGGGCGGGGGCTGGAACAGGGCTGGGCTGGGGCTGGGCTGGGGCCGGGGACAGGGCTGGGGCTGGGCTGGTGCCGAGGGTGTGGCTGGGGCTGGGGCTGGGGCTGGGGCTGGAACCAAGTCTTGGGCAGGGCTGCGGCTGGGGTGGGGCCGGGGCTGGGCAGGAGCCAGGGCTGGGGCAGGGCTGGGGCTGTGCCTGGGGCAGTACTAGTCTGGAGGCTGGGCCTTGGGCTGGGGTCCGGCTGCGGCCGGGGCTGGGGCTGGGGCAGGGCTGGGGCTGCGGCTGGGAGTGGGGGCAGGGATGGGGTGGGGGCTGGGGCTGTGTTCTGAGCAGGGCTGGGGCTGGGTCCAGGCCTGGGGCTGGACTGAGGGCAGGGCAAGGCTAGGGCAGGGGCTGGGGCAGGTGTGGGGCTGGGGCAGGGCTGGGTTGGGGGCAGGTATAGGGCTGGGGCTGGGCTGGGGCCGGGGCAGGGTTGGGGCTGGGTCCAGGCCTGGGGCTGGGCTGAGGGCAGGGCTGGGCTAGGGCTGGGGCTGGGGGCAGGGATGGGGCTAGGGCTGGGCTGGGGCCGGGGCTGGGGCCAGGGTTCGGGCTGGGGCTGGGGCTGGGGCTGGGTGCAGGGCTGGGGCTGGGCTGGGTCAGGGCTGGGGCTGAGGCTGGGCTGGGGTTGGGGCTGGGACCAGGGCTGGGGCTGGGCTGGGCCTGGGTCCAGGGCTGGGGCTGGGCTGGTGCTGGGGCTGGGGCAGGACTAGGCTGGAGGCTGGGCCTTGGGCTGGGGCTGGGCTGGGGGAAGGGCTGGGGCTGGGGCTGGAACCAAGTCTTGGACAGGTCTGGGGCTGGGCTGGGGTCGGGCCTGGGGCTGGGGCAGGGCTGGGGCTGGGGCTGGGGCTGAGGGCAGGGCTGGGCTAGGGCTGGGCCTGGGCTGAGGGCAGGGCTGGGCTAGGGCTGGGGCTGGGGCAGGGCTGTGGCTGGAGCTGGGCTGGGCTGTGGCGGGGACTGGAGCCGGGGCTGGGGCCGGGGCTGGGAGCAGGGCTGAGCTGGGGCGGGGACTGGAGCCGAGGCTGGGCTAGGGTCTGGGCTGGAGTCGGGGCTGCGACTGGGGTTGGGTCCAGGGCAGGGGCTGGGCTGGGGCTGGGCTGGGGCTGGGGCTGGGTTCGGTGCAGGGCTGGGGCTGGGGCAGGGCTGGGCTAGGGCTGGGCTGGGGCTGGGGCTGGGGCCGTGGGTGGGGCTGGGGCAGGTGCTGGGCTGGGGCTGGTTAGGGGCTGAGGCTGGGGCTGGGGCTGGGACTCGGGCTGGGGCCAGGGCTGGGACCAGGGCTGGTGCTGGGCTGGGTTCTGGGCCGGGCTGGGGCGGCGACTGGAGCCGGGGCTGAGGCTGGGCTGGGGCTGGGGCTGGGCTGGGGCTGGGCTGGGCCGGGGCGGGGCTGGGGCTGGGCTGTGGCTGAGGGTAGGGCTGGGCTGGGGCTGGGGTGGGTTGAGGGCAGGGCTGGTCTAGGTCTTGGGCGGGGGCAGGGCTGGGCTGGGTTCTGGGCAGGGGCTGGGACAGGGCTGGGCCCGAGGCTGGGGCAGGGCTGGGACTGAGGTTGGGGCCGGGGCTGGGGCTGGGTTGGGGCCGGCGCTGAAGCAGGACTAGGCTGGAGGCTGGGCCTTGGGCTGGGGCAGGGCTGTGGTAGGGCTGTAGCCGAGGCTGGGGCCGGGGCTGGCAGCAGGGCTGGGCTGGGGCGGGGACTGGGGCAGGGGCCGGGGCTGGGGCTGGGTTCGGTGCAGGGCTGGGGCTGGGACAGGGCGGGGGCTGGGGCAGGGCTGGGCTATGGCTGGGCTGGGGCCGGGGCTGAGAGCAGGGCTGGGCTAGGTCTGGGGCTGGGGCAGGGCTGGGGGCAGGGATGGGAGAGGGGCTGGGCAGGGGCCGGGGCTGGGCTGGGGCAGGGGTGGGGCTGGGGCTGGGGCTGGGGCTGGGTCCAGGGCAGGGGCTGGGCTGGGGCTGGGCTGGGGCTGGGGCTGGGTTCGGTGCAGGGCTGGGGCTGGGGCTGGGGCTGGGGCTGGGACTGGGGCTGGGGCCAGGGCTGGGGCCAGGGCTGGTGCTGGGCTGGGTTCTGGGCTGGGCTGGGGCGGGGACTGGAGCCGGGGCTGAGGCTGGGCTGGGGCTGGGGCTGGGCTGGGGCTGGGTCCAGGGCAGGGGCTGGGCTGTGGCTGGGGCTGGGGCAGGGCTGGGCTAGGGCTGGGCTGGGGCTGGGGCTGCGGGTGGGGCTTAGTCCAGGGCTGGGGCAGGGCTGAGGCTGGGTCCAGGGCTGGGGCTGGGGCTGGGCTGGGGCTGAGGGTGGGGCTGGGGCTGGGGCTGGGGCTGGGGCTGGGCTGGGGACGGGGATGGGGCAGAACTAGGCTGGAGGCTGGGCCTTGGGCTGGGGCCAGGTTGGGGGCAGGCTTGAGCGCTGGGGCCGGGGCTCGGCTAGGGGCAGGGCTGGGGTCGGGGCTGGAACCAAGTCAAGGGCAGGGCTGGGGCTGGGGCTGGGTTAGGGCAGAGGCTGGGCTGGGACCAGGACTGGGCTGGGGCAGGGACTGGGGCAGGGCTGGGGCTGGGGCTGAGGGCAGGGCTGGGCTGAGGCTGGGGCTGGGGCTGGGCTGAGGGCAGGGCTGGGCTAGGGCTGGGGCTGGGGCAGGGCTGTGGCTGGAGCTGGGCTGGGCTGTGGCGGGGACTGGAGCCGGGGCTGGGGCCGGGTCTGGGAGCAGGGCTGAGCTGGGGCGGGGACTGGAGCCGAGGCTGAGGCTGGGCTAGGGTCTGGGCTGGAGTCGGGGCTGCGACTGGGGTTGGGTCCAGGGCAGGGGCTAGGCTGTGGCTGGGCTGGGCCGGGGCGGGGCTGGGGCTAGGCTGTGGCTGAGGGCAGGACTGGGCTGGGGTTGGGGCTGGGTTGAGGGCAGGGCTGGTCTAGGTCTGGGGCTGGGGCTGGGCTGGGGCCGGGGCTGGGGCTGGGGCTGGGACAGGGCTGGGGCTGGGTTGGGGCCGGCGCTGAAGCAGGACTAGGCTGGAGGCTGGGCCTTGGGCTGGGGCAGGGCTGGAGTAGGGTTGGAGCCGGGGCTGGGGCCGGGGCTGGGCTATGGCTGGGCTGGAGCCAAGGCTGGGGCCGTGGGTGGGGCTGGGCTGGGGGCTGGGCTGGGCCTGGGCTGAGAGCAGGGCTGAGCTAGGTCTGGGGCTGGGGCAGGAGTGGGGCCGGGCTGGGGCTGGGGCTGGGACAGGGCTGGGGCTGGGACTGTGGCTGGGGCAGGGCTGGGGGCAGGGATGGGAGAGGGGCTGGGCAGGGGCCGGGGCTGGGCTGGGGCAGGGGTGGGGCTGGGGCTGGGCTGGGGCTGGGTCCAGGGCAGGGGCTGGGCTGGGGCTGGGCTGGGGCTGGGGCTGGGTTCGGTGCAGGGCTGGGGCTGGGGCAGGGCTGGGCTAGGGCTGGGCTGGGGCTGGGGCTGGGGCCGTGGGTGGGGCTGGGCTGGGGGCTGGGCTGGGCCTGGGCTGAGGGCAGCGCTGGGCTAGGGCTGGGGCTGGGGCTGGGTCCAGGGTGGGGATGGGGCTGGGCTGGGGGCAGGGCTGGGGCTGGGCGGTGGGTGGGGCTGGGGCTGGGTCCAGGGCAGGGGCTGGGCTGGGGCTGGTGCTGGGTCCAGGTTGGGGCTGGGGCTGGGCTGGGGCTGGGGCTGGGTCCAGGGCAGGGGCTGGGCTGGGGCTGGTGCTAGGGCTGGGCTGGGTCAGGGCTGGGGCTGGGGCTGGGCTGGGGCCGAGGGTGGGGCTGGGCTGGGGTCTCGGCTGGGCCTGGGGAAGGGCTGGGCCCGAGGCTTGGGCAGGGCTGGAGTAGGGCTGGGGCTGGGGCAGGGCTGGGGCTGGGTCCAGGGCAGGGGCCGGGGCTGGGGCTGGGTTCGGTGCAGGGCTGGGGCTGGGGCAGGGCTGGGCTATTGCTGGGCTGGGGCTGGGGCTGGGGCCGTGGGTGGGGCTGGGCTGGGGGCTGGGCTGGGCCTGGGGCAGGGCTGGGGGCAGGGATGGGAGAGGGGCTGGGCAGGGGCCGGGGCTGGGCTGGGGCAGGGGTGGGGCTGGGGCTGGGCTGGGGCTGGGTCCAGGGCAGGAGCTGGGCTGGGGCTGGGCTAGGGCTGGGCTGGGGCTGGGGCTGGGGCCGTGGGTGGGCCTGGGCTGCGGGCTGGGCTGGGCCTGGGCTGAGGGCAGGGCTGGGCTAGGGCTGGGGCTGGGGCTTGGTCCAGGGTGGGGATGGGGCTGGGCTGGGGGCAGGGCTGGGGTTGGGCGGTGGGTGGGGCTGGGCTGGGGCAGGGCTGGGTCTCTGTCTGGGCTGGGGCTGGGGCTGGGTCCAGGGCAGGGGCTGGGCTGGGGCTGGTGCTGGGTCCAGGGTGGGGCTGGGGCTGGGGCTGGGTCCAGGGCAGGGGCTGGGCTGGGGCTGGTGCTAGGGCTGGGCTGGGGCAGGGCTGGGGCTGGGGCTGGGCTGGGGCCGAGGGTGGGGCTGGGCTGGGGTCTCGGCTGGGCCTGGGGAAGGGCTGGGCCCGAGGCTTGGGCAGGGCTGGAGTAGGGCTGGGGCTGGGTTCGTTGCAGGGCTGGGGCTGGGGCAGGGCGGGGGCTGGAACAGGGCTGGGCTGGGGCTGGGCTGGGGCCGGGGACAGGGCTGGGGCAGGGCTGGGACTGGGCTGGAACCGGGACTGGGCTGCGGTAGGGCTGGGGCAGGTGCTGGGCTGGGGCTGGGCTGGGTTCTGGGCTGGGCTGGGGCGGGGACTGGAGCCGAGGCTGAGGCAGGGCTAGGGTCTAGGCTGGGACCGGGGCTGCGACTGGGGCTGGGTCCAGGGCAGGGGCTGGGCTGGGGCTGGGCTGGGCCGGGGCTGGGCTGTGGCTGAGAGCAGGGCTGGGCTGGGGCGGGGACTGGGGCAGGGGCCGGGGCTGGGGCTGGGTTCGGTGCAGGGCTGGGGCTGGGGCAGGGCTGGGCTATGGCTGGGCTGGGGCCGGGGCTGGGGCCGTGGGTGGGGCTGGGCTGGGGGCTGGGCTGGGCCTGGGGCAGGGCTGGGGGCAGGGATGGGAGAGGGGCTGGGCAGGGACCGGGGCTGGGCTGGGGCAGGGGTGGGGCTGGGGCTGGGCTGGGGCTGGGTGCAGGGCAGGGGCTGGGCTGGGGCTGGGCTGGGGCTGGGGCTGGGTTCGGTGCAGGGCTGGGGCTGGGGCAGGGCGGGGGCTGGAACATGGCTTGGCTAGGGCTGGGCTGGGGCCGGGGACAGGGCTGGGGCAGGGCTGGGACTGGGCTGGGACCGGGACTGGGCTGCGGTAGGGCTGGGGCAGGTGATGGGCAGGGGCTGGTGTGGGGCTGGGGCTGGGACTGTGGCTGGGGGCAGGGCTGGGGTCAGGGCTGGTGCTGGGCTGGGTTCTGGGCTGGGCTGGGGCCGGCGCTGAAGCAGGACTAGGCTGGAGGCTGGGCATTGGGCTGGGGCTGGGCTGGGGGCAGGGCTGGGGCTGGGGCCGGGGCTGGGGTAGGACTGGGGGTGGGACAACCTGGGGCAGTACTAGTCTGGAGGCTGGGCCTTGGGCTGGGGTCCGGCTGCGGCCGGGGCTGGGGCTGGGGCAGGGCTGGGGCTGCGGCTGGGAGTGGGGGCAGGGATGGGGTGGGGGCTGGGGCTGTGTTCTGAGCAGGGCTGGGGCTGGGTCCAGGCCTGGGGCTGGACTGAGGGCAGGGCAAGGCTAGGGCAGGGGCTGGGGCAGGTGTGGGGCTGGGGCAGGGCTGGGTTGGGGGCAGGTATAGGGCTGGGGCTGGGCTGGGGCCGGGGCAGGGTTGGGGCTGGGTCCAGGCCTGGGGCTGGGCTGAGGGCAGGGCTGGGCTAGGGTGGGGCTGGGGGCAGGGATGGGGCTGGGGCTGGGCTGGGGCCGGGGCTGGGGCCAGGGTTCGGGCTGGGGCTGGGGCTGGGGCTGGGTGCAGGGCTGGGGCTGGGCTGGGTCAGGGCTGGGGCTGAGGCTGGGCTGGGGTTGGGGCTGGGACCAGGGCTGGGGCTGGGCTGGGCCTGGGTCCAGGGCTGGGGCTGGGCTGGTGCTGGGGCTGGGGCAGGACTAGGCTGGAGGCTGGGCCTTGGGCTGGGGCTGGGCTGGGGGAAGGGCTGGGGCTGGGGCTGGAACCAAGTCTTGGACAGGTCTGGGGCTGGGCTGGGGTCGGGCCTGGGGCTGGGGCAGGGCTGGGGCTGGGGCTGGGGCTGAGGGCAGGGCTGGGCTAGGGCTGGGCCTGGGCTGAGGGCAGGGCTGGGCTAGGGCTGGGGCTGGGGCAGGGCTGTGGCTGGAGCTGGGCTGGGCTGTGGCGGGGACTGGAGCCGGGGCTGGGGCCGGGGCTGGGAGCAGGGCTGAGCTGGGGCGGGGACTGGAGCCGAGGCTGGGCTAGGGTCTGGGCTGGAGTCGGGGCTGCGACTGGGGTTGGGTCCAGGGCAGGGGCTGGGCTGGGGCTGGGCTGGGGCTGGGGCTGGGTTCGGTGCAGGGCTGGGGCTGGGGCAGGGCTGGGCTAGGGCTGGGCTGGGGCTGGGGCTGGGGCCGTGGGTGGGGCTGGGGCAGGTGCTGGGCTGGGGCTGGTTAGGGGCTGAGGCTGGGGCTGGGGCTGGGACTCGGGCTGGGGCCAGGGCTGGGACCAGGGCTGGTGCTGGGCTGGGTTCTGGGCCGGGCTGGGGCGGCGACTGGAGCCGGGGCTGAGGCTGGGCTGGGGCTGGGGCTGGGCTGGGGCTGGGCTGGGCCGGGGCGGGGCTGGGGCTGGGCTGTGGCTGAGGGTAGGGCTGGGCTGGGGCTGGGGTGGGTTGAGGGCAGGGCTGGTCTAGGTCTTGGGCGGGGGCAGGGCTGGGCTGGGTTCTGGGCAGGGGCTGGGACAGGGCTGGGCCCGAGGCTGGGGCAGGGCTGGGACTGAGGTTGGGGCCGGGGCTGGGGCTGGGTTGGGGCCGGCGCTGAAGCAGGACTAGGCTGGAGGCTGGGCCTTGGGCTGGGGCAGGGCTGTGGTAGGGCTGTAGCCGAGGCTGGGGCCGGGGCTGGCAGCAGGGCTGGGCTGGGGCGGGGACTGGGGCAGGGGCCGGGGCTGGGGCTGGGTTCGGTGCAGGGCTGGGGCTGGGACAGGGCGGGGGCTGGGGCAGGGCTGGGCTATGGCTGGGCTGGGGCCGGGGCTGAGAGCAGGGCTGGGCTAGGTCTGGGGCTGGGGCAGGGCTGGGGGCAGGGATGGGAGAGGGGCTGGGCAGGGGCCGGGGCTGGGCTGGGGCAGGGGTGGGGCTGGGGCTGGGGCTGGGGCTGGGTCCAGGGCAGGGGCTGGGCTGGGGCTGGGCTGGGGCTGGGGCTGGGTTCGGTGCAGGGCTGGGGCTGGGGCTGGGGCTGGGGCTGGGACTGGGGCTGGGGCCAGGGCTGGGGCCAGGGCTGGTGCTGGGCTGGGTTCTGGGCTGGGCTGGGGCGGGGACTGGAGCCGGGGCTGAGGCTGGGCTGGGGCTGGGGCTGGGCTGGGGCTGGGCTGGGCCGGGGCGGGGCTGGGGCTGGGCTGTGGCTGAGGGTAGGGCTGGGCTGGGGCTGGGGTGGGTTGAGGGCAGGGCTGGTCTAGGTCTTGGGCGGGGGCAGGGCTGGGCTGGGTTCTGGGCAGGGGCTGGGACAGGGCTGGGCCCGAGGCTGGGGCAGGGCTGGGACTGAGGTTGGGGCCGGGGCTGGGGCTGGGTTGGGGCCGGCGCTGAAGCAGGACTAGGCTGGAGGCTGGGCCTTGGGC
The DNA here is from genome assembly GCF_026170545.1 of Melanerpes formicivorus. Classification (NCBI taxonomy): domain Eukaryota; kingdom Metazoa; phylum Chordata; class Aves; order Piciformes; family Picidae; genus Melanerpes; species Melanerpes formicivorus. The sequence goes on from NW_027143145.1 coordinate 31,156, forward strand.
TGGGGCAGGGCTGTGGTAGGGCTGTAGCCGAGGCTGGGGCCGGGGCTGGCAGCAGGGCTGGGCTGGGGCGGGGACTGGGGCAGGGGCCGGGGCTGGGGCTGGGTTCGGTGCAGGGCTGGGGCTGGGACAGGGCGGGGGCTGGGGCAGGGCTGGGCTATGGCTGGGCTGGGGCCGGGGCTGAGAGCAGGGCTGGGCTAGGTCTGGGGCTGGGGCAGGGCTGGGGGCAGGGATGGGAGAGGGGCTGGGCAGGGGCCGGGGCTGGGCTGGGGCAGGGGTGGGGCTGGGGCTGGGGCTGGGGCTGGGTCCAGGGCAGGGGCTGGGCTGGGGCTGGGCTGGGGCTGGGGCTGGGTTCGGTGCAGGGCTGGGGCTGGGGCTGGGGCTGGGGCTGGGACTGGGGCTGGGGCCAGGGCTGGGGCCAGGGCTGGTGCTGGGCTGGGTTCTGGGCTGGGCTGGGGCGGGGACTGGAGCCGGGGCTGAGGCTGGGCTGGGGCTGGGGCTGGGCTGGGGCTGGGTCCAGGGCAGGGGCTGGGCTGTGGCTGGGGCTGGGGCAGGGCTGGGCTAGGGCTGGGCTGGGGCTGGGGCTGCGGGTGGGGCTTAGTCCAGGGCTGGGGCAGGGCTGAGGCTGGGTCCAGGGCTGGGGCTGGGGCTGGGCTGGGGCTGAGGGTGGGGCTGGGGCTGGGGCTGGGGCTGGGGCTGGGCTGGGGACGGGGATGGGGCAGAACTAGGCTGGAGGCTGGGCCTTGGGCTGGGGCCAGGTTGGGGGCAGGCTTGAGCGCTGGGGCCGGGGCTCGGCTAGGGGCAGGGCTGGGGTCGGGGCTGGAACCAAGTCAAGGGCAGGGCTGGGGCTGGGGCTGGGTTAGGGCAGAGGCTGGGCTGGGACCACGACTGGGCTGGGGCAGGGACTGGGGCAGGGCTGGGGCTGGGGCTGAGGGCAGGGCTGGGCTGGGGCTGGGGCTGGGGCTGGGCTGAGGGCAGGGCTGGGCTAGGGCTGGGGCTGGGGCAGGGCTGTGGCTGGAGCTGGGCTGGGCTGTGGCGGGGACTGGAGCCGGGGCTGGGGCCGGGTCTGGGAGCAGGGCTGAGCTGGGGCGGGGACTGGAGCCGAGGCTGAGGCTGGGCTAGGGTCTGGGCTGGAGTCGGGGCTGCGACTGGGGTTGGGTCCAGGGCAGGGGCTAGGCTGTGGCTGGGCTGGGCCGGGGCGGGGCTGGGGCTAGGCTGTGGCTGAGGGCAGGACTGGGCTGGGGTTGGGGCTGGGTTGAGGGCAGGGCTGGTCTAGGTCTGGGGCTGGGGCTGGGCTGGGGCCGGGGCTGGGGCTGGGGCTGGGACAGGGCTGGGGCTGGGTTGGGGCCGGCGCTGAAGCAGGACTAGGCTGGAGGCTGGGCCTTGGGCTGGGGCAGGGCTGGAGTAGGGTTGGAGCCGGGGCTGGGGCCGGGGCTGGGCTATGGCTGGGCTGGAGCCAAGGCTGGGGCCGTGGGTGGGGCTGGGCTGGGGGCTGGGCTGGGCCTGGGCTGAGAGCAGGGCTGAGCTAGGTCTGGGGCTGGGGCAGGAGTGGGGCCGGGCTGGGGCTGGGGCTGGGACAGGGCTGGGGCTGGGACTGTGGCTGGGGCAGGGCTGGGGGCAGGGATGGGAGAGGGGCTGGGCAGGGGCCGGGGCTGGGCTGGGGCAGGGGTGGGGCTGGGGCTGGGCTGGGGCTGGGTCCAGGGCAGGGGCTGGGCTGGGGCTGGGCTGGGGCTGGGGCTGGGTTCGGTGCAGGGCTGGGGCTGGGGCAGGGCTGGGCTAGGGCTGGGCTGGGGCTGGGGCTGGGGCCGTGGGTGGGGCTGGGCTGGGGGCTGGGCTGGGCCTGGGCTGAGGGCAGCGCTGGGCTAGGGCTGGGGCTGGGGCTGGGTCCAGGGTGGGGATGGGGCTGGGCTGGGGGCAGGGCTGGGGCTGGGCGGTGGGTGGGGCTGGGGCTGGGTCCAGGGCAGGGGCTGGGCTGGGGCTGGTGCTGGGTCCAGGTTGGGGCTGGGGCTGGGCTGGGGCTGGGGCTGGGTCCAGGGCAGGGGCTGGGCTGGGGCTGGTGCTAGGGCTGGGCTGGGTCAGGGCTGGGGCTGGGGCTGGGCTGGGGCCGAGGGTGGGGCTGGGCTGGGGTCTCGGCTGGGCCTGGGGAAGGGCTGGGCCCGAGGCTTGGGCAGGGCTGGAGTAGGGCTGGGGCTGGGGCAGGGCTGGGGCTGGGTCCAGGGCAGGGGCCGGGGCTGGGGCTGGGTTCGGTGCAGGGCTGGGGCTGGGGCAGGGCTGGGCTATTGCTGGGCTGGGGCTGGGGCTGGGGCCGTGGGTGGGGCTGGGCTGGGGGCTGGGCTGGGCCTGGGGCAGGGCTGGGGGCAGGGATGGGAGAGGGGCTGGGCAGGGGCCGGGGCTGGGCTGGGGCAGGGGTGGGGCTGGGGCTGGGCTGGGGCTGGGTCCAGGGCAGGAGCTGGGCTGGGGCTGGGCTAGGGCTGGGCTGGGGCTGGGGCTGGGGCCGTGGGTGGGCCTGGGCTGCGGGCTGGGCTGGGCCTGGGCTGAGGGCAGGGCTGGGCTAGGGCTGGGGCTGGGGCTGGGTCCAGGGTGGGGATGGGGCTGGGCTGGGGGCAGGGCTGGGGTTGGGCGGTGGGTGGGGCTGGGCTGGGGCAGGGCTGGGTCTCTGTCTGGGCTGGGGCTGGAGCTGGGTCCAGGGCAGGGGCTGGGCTGGGGCTGGTGCTGGGTCCAGGGTGGGGCTGGGGCTGGGGCTGGGTCCAGGGCAGGGGCTGGGCTGGGGCTGGTGCTAGGGCTGGGCTGGGGCAGGGCTGGGGCTGGGGCTGGGCTGGGGCCGAGGGTGGGGCTGGGCTGGGGTCTCGGCTGGGCCTGGGGAAGGGCTGGGCCCGAGGCTTGGGCAGGGCTGGAGTAGGGCTGGGGCTGGGTTCGTTGCAGGGCTGGGGCTGGGGCAGGGCGGGGGCTGGAACAGGGCTGGGCTGGGGCTGGGCTGGGGCCGGGGACAGGGCTGGGGCAGGGCTGGGACTGGGCTGGAACCGGGACTGGGCTGCGGTAGGGCTGGGGCAGGTGCTGGGCTGGGGCTGGGCTGGGTTCTGGGCTGGGCTGGGGCGGGGACTGGAGCCGAGGCTGAGGCAGGGCTAGGGTCTAGGCTGGGACCGGGGCTGCGACTGGGGCTGGGTCCAGGGCAGGGGCTGGGCTGGGGCTGGGCTGGGCCGGGGCTGGGCTGTGGCTGAGAGCAGGGCTGGGCTGGGGCGGGGACTGGGGCAGGGGCCGGGGCTGGGGCTGGGTTCGGTGCAGGGCTGGGGCTGGGGCAGGGCTGGGCTATGGCTGGGCTGGGGCCGGGGCTGGGGCCGTGGGTGGGGCTGGGCTGGGGGCTGGGCTGGGCCTGGGGCAGGGCTGGGGGCAGGGATGGGAGAGGGGCTGGGCAGGGACCGGGGCTGGGCTGGGGCAGGGGTGGGGCTGGGGCTGGGCTGGGGCTGGGTGCAGGGCAGGGGCTGGGCTGGGGCTGGGCTGGGGCTGGGGCTGGGTTCGGTGCAGGGCTGGGGCTGGGGCAGGGCGGGGGCTGGAACATGGCTTGGCTAGGGCTGGGCTGGGGCCGGGGACAGGGCTGGGGCAGGGCTGGGACTGGGCTGGGACCGGGACTGGGCTGCGGTAGGGCTGGGGCAGGTGATGGGCTGGGGCTGGTGTGGGGCTGGGGCTGGGACTGTGGCTGGGGGCAGGGCTGGGGTCAGGCTGGGGCTGGGACTGTGGCTGGGGGCAGGGCTGGGGTCAGGGCTGGTGCTGGGCTGGGTTCTGGGCTGGGCTGGGGCCGGCGCTGAAGCAGGACTAGGCTGGAGGCTGGGCATTGGGCTGGGGCTGGGCTGGGGGCAGGGCTGGGGCTGGGGCCGGGGCTGGGGTAGGACTGGGGGTGGGACAACCTGGGGCTGGGTTGGGGCTGGGGCTGGGACAGGGCTAGGGGTAGGGATGGGAGTGGGGCTGGGCAGGGGCTGGGCTGGGGCTGGGGGTGGTGCTGGGGCTGGGGCTGGGCTGGGGGTAGGGATGGGAGTGGGGCTGGGCAGGGGCTGGGCTGGGGCCGGGGGTGGGGCTGGGGCTGAGGCTGGGCTGTGGCTGGGGCTGGGGCAGGGCTGGGCTAGGGCTGGGCTGGGGCTGGGCTGGGGACGGGGATGGGGCAGAACTAGGCTGGAGGCTGGGCCTTGGGCTGGGGCCAGGTTGGGGGCAGGCCTGAGCGCTGGGGCCGGGGCTGGAACCAAGTCAAGGGCCGGGCTGGGGGTGGGGCTGGGTTAGGGCAGAGGCTGGGCTGGGACCAGGACTGGGCTGGGGCAGGGACTGGGGCAGGGCTGGGGGTGGGGCTGGGGCTGAGGGCAGGGCTGTGGCTGGAGCTGGGCTGGGGCTGGGGTTGGGCTGGGGCCGGCGCTGAAGCAGGACTAGGCTGGAGGCTGGGCCTTGGGCTGGGGCAGGGCTGGGGTAGGGCTGGGACTGAGGTTGGGGCCGGGGCTGGGGCTGGGTTGGGGCCGGCGCTGAAGCAGGTCTAGGCTGGAGGCTGGGCCTTGGGCTGAGGCAGGGCAGGGGTAGGGCTGGAGCCGGGGCCGGGGCTGGGAGCAGGGCTGGGCTGGGGCGGGGACTGGAGCCGGGTCTGAGGCTGGGCTAGGGTCTGGGCTGGGGCCGGGGCTGCAACTGGGGCTGGGTCCGGGGCTGGGGCTGGGCTGTGGCTGGGGCTGGGCTGGGGCAGGGCTGGGGTAGGGCTGGAGCCGGGGCTGGGGCCGGGGCTGGGCTATGGCTGGGCTGGGGCCGGGGCTGGGGCCGTGGGTGGGGCTGGGCTGGGGTCTCGGCTGGGCCTGGGGAAGGGCTGGGCCCGAGGCTTGAGCAGGGCTGGAGTAGGGCTGGGGCTGGGTTCGGTGCAGGGCTGGGGCTGGGGCAGGGCGGGGGCTGGAACAGGGCTGGGCTAGGGCTGGGCTGGGGCCGGGGACAGGGCTGGGGCAGGACTGGGACTGGGGCTGGGGCTGGGACTGGGGCTGGGGCTGGGGCTGGGGCTGGGGCGGGGACTGGAGCCGGGGCTGAGGCTTGGCTGGGGCTGGGGCTGGGTCCAGGGCAGGGGCTGGGCTGGGGCCGGGGCTGAGGCTTGGCTGGGGCTGGGGCTGGGTCCAGGGCAGGGGCTGGGCTGGGGCTGAGGGTGGGGCTGGGCTGGGGTCTCGGCTGGGCCTGGGGAAGGGCTGGGCCCGAGGCTTGAGCAGGGCTGGAGTAGGGCTGGGGCTGGGTTCGGTGCAGGGCTGGGGCTGGGGCAGGGCGGGGGCTGGAACAGGGCTGGGCTAGGGCTGGGCTGGGGCCGGGGACAGGGCTGGGGCAGGGCTGGGACTGGGCTGGGACCGGGACTGGGCTGCGGTAGGGCTGGGGCAGGTGCTGGGCTGGGGCTGGTCTGGGGCTGGGACTGGGGCCGGGGCTGGGACTGGGGCTGGGGCCAGGGCTGGGGCCAGGGCTGGTGCTGGGCTGGGTTCTGGGCTGGGCTGGGGCGGGGACTGGAGCTGGGGCTGAGGCTTGGCTGGGGCTGGGGCTGGGTCCAGGGCAGGGGCTGGGCTGGGGCCGGGGCTGAGGCTGGGCTGGGTTCTGGGCTGGGCCTGGGACAGGGCTGGGCCCGAGGCTGGGGCAGGGCTGGGGTAGGGCTGGAGCTGGAGCTGGGGCTGGGGCTGTGAGCAGGGCTGGGACTGAGGCTGGGGCCGGGGCTGGGGCTGGGTTGGGGCCGGCGCTGAAGCAGGACTAGGCTGGAGGCTGGGCCTTGGGCTGGGGCTGGGGCTGGGGCAGGGGCAGGGCTGGGCTAGGGCTGGGCTGGGGCTGGGGCTGCGGGTGGGGCTTAGTCCAGGGCTGGGGCAGGGCTGAGGCTGGGTCCAGGGCTGGGGCTGGGGCTGGGCTGGGGCTGAGGGTGGGGCTGGGGCTGGGGCTGGGCTGGGGACGGGGCTGGGGCAGAACTAGGCTGGAGGCTGGGCCTTGGGCTGGGGCCAGTTTGGGGGCAGGCCTGAGCGCTGGGGCCGGGGCTCAGCTGGGGGCAGGGCTGGGGCAGGGAAGGGGCTGTGGACAGGGCTGGGGCTGGGGCCATGCTGGGCCTGGGCTGGGACCGGGACAGGGCTGGGGTAGGGCTGGGGCAGGGAAGGGGCTGTGGACAGGGCTGGGGCTGGGGCTGGGGCTGGGCTGGGGCCGGGGATGGGGCAGAACTGTGCTGGAGGCTGGGCCTTGGGCTGGGGCTGTGTTGGGGGCAGGCCTGAGCCCTGGGGCCGGGGCTCGGCTGGGGGCAGGGCTGGGGTCGGGGCTGGAACCAAGTCAAGGGCAGGGCTGGGGCTGGGGCTGGGCTGGGGCTGGGTCCAGGGTAGGGGCTGGGCTGGGGCTGGGGCTAGGGCTGGGCTGGGGCAGGGCTGGGGCTGGGGCTGGGCTGGGGCCGAGGGTGGGGCTGGGCTGGGGTCTCGGCTGGGCCTGGGGAAGGGCTGGGCCCGAGGCTTGAGCAGGGTTGGAGTAGGGCTGGGGCTGGGTTCAGTGCAGGGCTGGGGCTGGGGCAGGGCGGGGGCTGGAACAGGGCTGGGCTGGGGCTGGGCTGGGGCCGGGGACAGGGCTGGGGCAGGGCTGGGACTGGGCTGGAACCGGGACTGGGCTGCGGTAGGGCTGGGGCAGGTGCTGGGCTGGGGCTGGGCTGGGGCTGGGTCCAGGGCAGGGGCTGGGCTGGGGCTGGGCTGGGGCTGGGGCTGGGTTCGGTGCAGGGCTGGGGCTGGGGCAGGGCTGGGCTAGGGCTGGGCTGGGGCTGGGGCTGGGGCCGTGGGTGGGGCTGGGCTGGGGGCTGGGCTGGGCCTGGGCTGAGGGCAGGGCTGGGCTACGGCTGGGGCTGGGTCCAGGGTGGGGATGGGGCTGGGCTGGGGGCAGGGCTGGGGTTGGGCGGTGGGTGGGGCTGGGCTGGGGCAGGGCTGGGTCTGGGCAGGGGCTGGGCTGGGGCTGGTGCTGGGTCCAGGGTGGGGCTGGGGCTGGGCTGGGGGCCGGGGCTGGGTCCTGGGTAGGGGCTGGGTTGGGGCTGGTGCTAGGGCTGGGCTGGGGCAGGGCTGGGGCTGGGGCTGGGCTGGGGCTGAGGGTGGGGCTGGGCTGGGGTCTCGGCTGGGCCTGGGGAAGGGCTGGGCCCGAGGCTTGAGCAGGGCTGGAGTAGGGCTGGGGCTGGGTTCGGTGCAGGGCTGGGGCTGGGGCAGGGCGGGGGCTGGAACAGGGCTGGGACTGGGCTGGGACCGGGACTGGGCTGCGGTAGGGCTGGGGCAGGTGCTGGGCTGGGGCTGGGCTGGGGCTGGGGCTGGGGCCGGGGCTGGGACTGGGGCTGGGGCCAGGGCTGGGGCCAGGGCTGGTGCTGGGCTGGGTTCTGGGCTGGGCTGGGGAGGGGACTGGAGCCGGGGCTGAGGCTTGGCTGGGGCTGGGGCTGGGTCCAGGGCAGGGGCTGGGCTGGGGCCGGGGCTGAGGCTGGGCTGGGTTCTGGGCTGGGCCTGGGACAGGGCTGGGCCCGAGGCTGGGGCAGGGCTGGGGTAGGGCTGGAGCTGGAGCTGGGGCTGGGGCTGTGAGCAGGGCTGGGACTGAGGTTGGGGCCGGGGCTGGGGCTGGGTTGGGGCCGGCGCTGAAGCAGGACTAGGCTGGAGGCTGGGCCTTGGGCTGGGGCTGGGGCTGGGGCAGGGGCAGGGCTGGGCTAGGGCTGGGCTGGGGCTGGGGCTGCGGGTGGGGCTTAGTCCAGGGCTGGGGCAGGGCTGAGGCTGGGTCCAGGGCTGGGGCTGGGGCTGGGCTGGGGTTGAGGGTGGGGCTGGGGCTGGGGCTGGGGCTGGGCTGGGGACGGGGATGGGGCAGAACTAGGCTGGAGGCTGGGCCTTGGGCTGGGGCCAGGTTGGGGGCAGGCCTGAGCGCTGGGGCCGGGGCTCGGCTGGGGGCAGGGCTGGGGTCGGGGCTGGAACCAAGTCAAGGGCAGGGCTGGGGCTGGGGCTGGGTTAGGGCAGAGGCTGGGCTGGGACCAGGACTGGGCTGGGGCAGGGACTGGGGCAGGGCTGGGGCTGGGGCTGGGGCTGAGGGCAGGGCTGGGCTAGGGCTGGGCCTGGGCTGAGGGCAGGGCTGGGCTAGGGCTGGGGCTGGGGCAGGGCTGTGGCTGGAGCTGGGCTGGGGCTGGGGCTGGGCTGGGGGCCGAGCGTGGGGCGGGGGCTGGGGCTGGTGCTGGGGCTGGGGCTGGGAGCAGGGCTGGGCTGGGCCGGGGACTGGAGCCAGGTCTGAGGCTGGGCTAGGGTCTGGGCAGGGCTGGGGTTAGGGATGGGAGTGGGGCTGGGCAGGGGCTGGGCTGGGGCCGGGGGTGGGGCTGGGGCTGGGGCTGGGCTGTGCCTGGGGCTGGGGCAGGGCTGGGCTAGGGCTGGGCTGGGGCTGGGGCTGGGGCTGCGGGTGGGGCTTAGTCCAGGGCTGGGGCAGGGCTGAGGCTGGGTCCAGGGCTGGGGCTGGGGCTGGGCTGGGGCCGAGGGTGGGGCTGGGGCTGGGGCTGGGGCAGGGCTGTGGCTGGAGCTGGGCTGTGGCTGGGGCTGGGCTGGGGCCGAGGGTGGGGCTGGGGCTGGGGCCAGGCTGGGCCTGGGCTGGGACCGGGACAGGGCTGGGGTAGGGCTGGGGCAGGGAAGGGGCTGTGGACAGGGCTGGGGCTGGGGCTGGGCTGGGCTGGGGCTGGGGCGATGGGGCAGAACTATGCTGGAGGTGGCGTGGCTGGGGGCCGGTGGGCGGCTGGAGGCAGGCTGTCGGGGGCCCAGGGCGGCTGGCGGCTGGGGCTGGGCTGGGTCGGCTGGAGCTTCAGGGCAGCGGGCTGGGCTGGGGCTGGGCTGGGGCTGGGGCTGGGTTCGGGCTGGGTGGGGGCTGGGCTGGGCCTGGGCTGAGGGCAATGCTGGGCTAGGGCTGGGGCTGGGGCTGGGTCCAGGGTGGGGATGGGGCTGGGCTGGGGGCAGGGCTGGGGTTGGGCGGTGGGTGGGGCTGGGCTGGGGCAGGGCTGGGTCTGGGTCTGGGCTGGGGCTGGGGCTGGGCCTGGGCAGGGGCTGGGCTGGGGCTGGTGCTGGGTCCAGGGTGGGGCTGGGGCTGGGCTGGGGTCGGGGCTGGAACCAAGTGAAGGGCAGGGCTGGGGCTGGGTTAGGGCAGAGGCTGGGCTGGGACCAGGACTGGGCTGGGGCAGGGACTGGGGCAGGGCTGGGGCTGGGGGCTGGGGCTGAGGGCAGGGCTGGGCTAGGGCTGGGCCTGGGCTGAGGGCAGGGCTGGGCTAGGGCTGGGGCTGGGGCAGGGCTGTGGCTGGAGCTGGGCTGGGGCTGGGGCTGGGCTGGGGCCGAGGGTGGGGCTGGGGCTGGGGCCAGGCTGGGCCTGGGCTGGGACCGGGACAGGGCTGGGGTAGGGCTGGGGCAGGGAAGGGGCTGTGGACAGGGCTGGGGCTGGGGCTGGGCTGGGGCCGGGGATGGGGCAGAACTATGCTGGAGGCTGGGCCTTGGGCTGGGGCTGTGTTGGGGGCAGGCCTGAGCCCTGGGGCCGGGGCTCGGCTGGGGGCAGGGCTGGGGTCGGGGCTGGAACCAAGTCAAGGGCAGGGCTGGGGCTGGGGCTGGGGCAGGGCAGATGCTGGGCTGGGACCAGGACTGGGCTAGGGCTGGGCCTGGGCTGAGGGCAGGGCTGGGCTAGGGCTGGGGCTGGGGCAGGGCTGTGGCTGGAGCTGGGCTGCCACTGGGGCTGGGCTGGGGCCGAGGGTGGGGCGGGGGCTGGGGCTGGTGCTGGGGCTGGTGCTGGGAGCAGGGCTGGGCTGGGGCGGGGACTGGAGCCAGGTCTGAGGCTGGGCTAGGGTCTGGGCAGGTCTGGGGGTAGGGATGGGAGTGGGGCTGGGCAGGGGCTGGGCTGGGGCCGGGGGTGGGGCTGGGGCTGGGGCTGGGCTGTGGCTGGGGCTGGGGCAGGGCTGGGCTAGGGCTGGGCTGGGGCTGGGGCTGGGGCTGCGGGTGGGGCTTAGTCCAGGGCTGGGGCAGGGCTGAGGCTGGGTCCAGGGCTGGGGCTGGGGATGGGCTGGGGCTGGGGCTGGGCTGGGGCTGAGGGTGGGGCTGGGGCTGGGGCTGGGGCAGGGCTGTGGCTGGAGCTGGGCTGGGGCTGGGGCTGGGCTGGGGCCGAGGGTGGGGCTGGGGCTGGGGCCAGGCTGGGCCTGGGCTGGGACCGGGACAGGGCTGGGGTAGGGCTGGGGCAGGGCAGGGGCTGTGGACAGGGCTGGGGCTGGGGCTGGGGCTGGGCTGGGGCCGGGGATGGGGCAGAACTATGCTGGAGGCTGGGCCTTGGGCTGGGGCTGTGTTGGGGGCAGGCCTGAGCCCTGGGGCCGGGGCTCGGCTGGGGGCAGGGCTGGGCTGGATTCTGGGCTGGGGCTGGGACAGGGCTGGGCCCGAGGCTGGGGCAGGGCTGGGACTGAGGTTGGGGCCGGGGCTGGGGCTGGGTTGGGGCCGGCGCTGAAGCAGGACTAGGCTGGAGGCTGGGCCTAGGGCTGGGGCAGGGCTGTGGTAGGGCTGGAGCCGGGGCTGGGGCCGGGGCTGGGAGCAGGGCTGGGCTGGGGCGGGGACTGGAGCCGGGGCTGAGGCTGGGCTAGGGTCTGGGCTGGGGCCGGGGCTGCAACTGGGGCTGGGCTGGGGCTGGGGCTGGGGCTGGGACAGGGCTGGGGCTGGGGCTGGGGCAGGGCTGGGGGCAGGGATGGGAGAGGGGCTGGGCAGGGGCCGGGGCTGGGCTGGGGCAGGGGTGGGGCTGGGGCTGGGGCTGGGGCTGGGTCCAGGGCAGGGGCTGGGCTGGGGCTGGGCTGGGGCTGGGGCTGGGTTCGGTGCAGGGCTGGGGCTGGGGCTGGGGCTGGGGCTGGGGCCAGGGCTGGGGCCAGGGCTGGTGCTGGGCTGGGTTCTGGGCTGGGCTGGGGCGGGGACTGGAGCCGGGGCTGAGGCTGCGCTGGGGCTTGGGCTGGGCTGGGGCTGGGTCCAGGGCAGGGGCTGGGCAGGGGCTGGGGCTGGGTCTGGGGCTGGGGCCAGGGCTGGGGCCAGGGCTGGTGCTGGGCTGGGTTCTGGGCTGGGCTGGGGCGGGGACTGGAGCCGGGGCTGAGGCTGGGCTGGGGCTGGGGTTGGGCTGGGGCTGGGGCTGGGGCTGGGTCCAGGGCAGGGGCTGGGTCCAGGGCAGGGGCTGGGCTGGGGCTGGGGCTGGGGCTGGGTCCAGGGCAGGGGCTGGGCTGGGGCCGGGGCTGAGGCTGGGCTGGGTTCTGGGCTGGGCCTGGGACAGGGCTGGGCCCGAGGCTGGGGTAGGGCTGGGGTAGGGCTGGAGCTGGAGCTGGGGCCGGGGCTGTGAGCAGGGCTGGGACTGAGGTTGGGGCCGGGGCTGGGGCTGGGTTGGGGCCGGCACTGAAGCAGGACTAGGCTGGAGGCTGGGCCTTGGGCTGGGGCTGGGCTGGGAGCAGGGCTGGGGCTGGGGCCGGGGCTGGGGTAGGACTGGGGGTGGGACAAGCTGGGGCCAGGGTTGGGGCTGGGGCTGGGGCTGGGGCAGGGCTGGGGGTAGGGATGGGAGTGGGGCTGGGCAGGGGCTGGGCTGGGGCCGGGGGTGGGGCTGGGGCTGGGGCTGGGCTGAGGCTGGGGCTGGGGCAGGGCTGGGCTAGGGCTGGGTTGGGGCTGGGGCTGCGGGTGGGGCTTAGTCCAGGGCTGGGACAGGGCTGAGTCTGGGTCCAGGGCTGGGGCTATGGCTGGGCTGGGGCTGAGGGTGGGGCTGGGGCTGGGGCTGGGGCTGGGCTGGGGGCAGGGCTGGGGTCAGGGCTGGAACCAAGTCAAGGGCAGGGCTGGGGCTGGGGCTGGGGCAGGGCAGAGGCTGGGCTGGGACCAGGACTGGGCTGGGGCAGGGACTGGGGCAGGGCTGGGGCTGGGGCTGGGGCTGAGGGCAGGGCTGGGCTGGGGCTGGGGCTGGGCTGAGGGCAGGGCCGGGCTAGGGCTGGGGCTGGGGCAGGGCTGTGGCTGGAGCTGGGCTTGGCTGTGGCGGGGACTGGAGCCAGGGCTGAGGCTGGGCTAGGGTCTGTGTTGGGGCCAGGGCTGGTGGTGGGCTGGGTTCTGGGCTGGGCTGGGGCGGGGACTGAAGCCGGGGCTGAGGCTGGGCTGGGGCTGGGTCCAGGGCAGGGGCTGGGCTGGGGCTGGGCTGGGGCTGGGTTCGGTGCAGGGGTGGGGCTGGGGCAGGGCTGGGCTAGGGCTGGGCTGGGGCTGGGGCTGGGGCCATGGGTGGGGCTGGGCTGGGGGCTGGGCTGGGCCTGGGCTGAGGGCAGGGCTGGGCTAGGGCTGGGGCTGGGGCTGGGTCCAGGGTGGGGATGGGGCTGGGCTGGGGGCAGGGCTGGGGTTGGTCGGTGGGTGGGGCTGGGGCTGGGTCCAGGGCAGGGGCTGGGCTGGGGCTGGTGCTGGGTCCAGGGTGGGGCTGGGGCTGGGCTGGGGCTGGGGCTGGGTCCAGGGCAGGGGCTGGGCTGGGGCTGGTGCTAGGGCTGGGCTGGGGCGGGGCTGGGGCTGGGGCTGGGCTGGGGCCGAGGGTGGGGCTGGGCTGGGGTCTCGGCTGGGCCTGGGGAAGGGCTGGGCCCGAGGCTTGGGCAGGGCTGGAGTAGGGCTGGGGCTGGGGCAGGGCTGGGGCTGGGTTTGGGCTGGGGCCGGGGACAGGGCTGGGGCAGGGCTGGGACTGGGCTGGGACCGGGACTGGGCTGCGGTAGGGCTGGGGCAGGTGCTGGGCTGGGGCTGGTTAGGGGCTGGGGCTGGGGCTGGGGCTGGGACTCGGGCTGGGGCCAGGGATGGGACCAGGGCTGGTGCTGGGCTGGGTGCAGGGCTGGGGCTGGTCTGGGTCTGGGCTGGGGCTGGGCTGGGTCTGGGCTGGGGCTGAGGCTGGGCTGGGGTTGGGGCTGGGACCAGGGCTGGGGCTGGGCTGGGCCTGGTTCCAGGGCTGGGGCTGGGCTGGTGCTGGGGCTGGGGCAGGACTAGGCTGGAGGCTGGGCCTTGGGCTGGGGCTGGGTTGGGGGAAGGGCTGGGGCTGGGGCTGGAACCAAGTCTTGGACAGGTCTGGGGCAGGGCTGGGGCCGGGCCTGGGGCTGGGGCAGGGCTGGGGCTGGGGCTGGGGCTGAGGGCAGGGCTGGGCTAGGGCTGGGCCTGGGCTGAGGGCAGGGCTGGGCTGGGGCTGGGGCTGGGCTGAGGGCAGGCCTGGGCTAGGGCTGGGGCTGGGGCAGGGCTGTGGCTGGGGCTGGGGCTGAGCTGGGGCCAAGGGTGGGGCTGGGGCTGGGGCTGGTGCTGGGGCCGGGGCTGGGAGCAGGGCTGGGCTGTGGCGGGGACTGGAGCCAGGGCTGAGGCTGGGCTAGGGTCTGGGCTGGGGCCGGGGCTGGTGCTGGGCTGGGTTCTGGGCTGGGCTGGGGCGGGGACTGGAGCCGGGGCTGGGGCCGGGGCTGGGAGCAGGGCTGGGCCGGGGCGGGGACTGGAGCCAAGGCTGAGGCTGGGCTAGGGTCTGGGCTGGGGCCGGGGCTGCGACTGGGGCTGGGTCCAGGGCAGGGGCTGGGCTGGGGCTGGGCTGGGGCGGGGCGGGGCTGGGGCTGGGCTGTGGCTGAGGGCAGGGCTGGGCTGGGGCTGGGGCTGGGTTGAGGGCAGGGCTGGTCTAGGTCTTGGGCGGGGGCAGGGCTGGGCTGGGTTCTGGGCTGGGGCTGGTGCTGGGTCCAGGGTGGGGCTGGGGCTGGGCTGGGGCTGGGGCTGGGGCTGGGTCCAGGGCAGGGGCTGGGCTGGGGCTGGTGCTAGGGCTGGGCTGGGGCAGGGCTGGGGCTGGGGCTGGGCTGGGGCCGAGGGTGGGGCTGGGTTAGGGTCTCGGCTGGGCCTGGGGAAGGGCTGGGCCCGAGGCTTGGGCAGGGCTGGAGTAGGGCTGGGTCTGGGTTCGGTGCAGGGCTGGGGCTGGGGCAGGGCGGGGGCTGGAACAGGGCTGGGCTGGGGCTGGGCTGGGGCCGGGGACAGGGCTGGGGCTGGGCTGGTGCCGAGGGTGTGGCTGGGGCTGGGGCTGGGGCTGGAACCAAGTCTTGGGCAGGGCTGCGGCTGGGGTGGGGCCGGGGCTGGGCAGGAGCCAGGGCTGGGGCAGGGCTGGGGCTGTGCCTGGGGCAGTACTAGGCTGGAGGCTGGGCCTTGGGCTGGGGCCGGGCTGGGGCCGGGGCTGGTGCTGGGGCAGGGCTGGGGCTGCGGCTGGGAGTGGGGGCAGGGATGGGGTGGGGGCTGGGGCTGTGTTCTGGGCAGGGCTGGGGCTGGGTCCAGGCCTGGGGCTGGACTGAGGGCAGGGCAAGGCTAGGGCTGGGGCTGGGGCAGGTGTGGGGCTGGGGCAGGGCTGGGTTGGGGGCAGGTATAGGGCTGGGGCTGGGCTGGGGCCGGGGCAGGGTTCGGGCTGGGTCCAGGCCTGGGGCTGGGCTGAGGGCAGGGCTGGGCTAGGGCTGGGGCTGGGGGCAGGGATGGGGCTGGGGCTGGGGTGGGGCCGGGGCTGGGCAGGAGCCAGGGCTGGGGCAGGGCTGGGGCTGCGGCTGGGGCAGTACTAGGCTGGAGGCTGGGCCTTGGGCTGGGGCCGGGCTGGGGCCGGGGCTGGGTCTGGGGCAGGGCTGGGGCTGCGGCTGGGAGTGGGGGCAGGGATGGGGTGGGGGCTGGGGCTGTGTTCTGGGCAGGGCTGGGGCTGGGTCCAGGCCTGGGGCTGGACTGAGGGCAGGGCAAGGCTAGGGCTGGGGCTGGGGCTGGGCTGGGGCCGGGGCAGGGTTGGGGCTGGGTCCAGGCCTGGGGCTGGTCTGAGGGCAGGGCTGGGCTAGGGCTGGGGCTGGGGGCAGGGATGGGGCTGGGGCTGGGCTGGAGCCGGGGCTGGGTCCAGGGCAGGGGCTGGGCTGGGGCTGGTGCTTGGGCTGGGCTGGGGCAGGGCTGGGGCTGGGGCTGGGCTGGGGCCGAGGGTGGGGCTGGGCTGGGGTCTCGGCTGGGCTGGGGAAGGGCTGGGCCCGAGGCTTGGGCAGGGCTGGAGTAGGGCTGGGGCTGGGTTCGGTGCAGGGCTGGGGCTGGGGCAGGGCGGGGGCTGGAACAGGGCTGGGCTAGGGCTGGGCTGGGGCCGGGGACAGGGCTGGGGCTGGGGCAGGGCTGGAACTGGGGCTGGGCTGGGGCCAAGGTTGGGGCTGGGGCTGGGGCTGGGGCTGGGTCTGGGCTGGTGCCGAGGGTGTGGCTGGGGCTGGGGCTGGAACCAAGTCATGGGCAGGGCTGCGGCTGGGGTGGGGCTGGGGCTGGGGCAGGAGCCAGGGCTGGGGCAGGGCTGGGGCTGTGCCTGGGGCAGTACTAGGCTGGAGGCTGGGCCTTGGGCTGGGGCCGGGCTGGGGCCGGGGCTGGGGCTGGGGCAGGGCTGGGGCTGCGGCTGGGAGTGGGGGCAGGGATGGGGTGGGGGCTGGGGCTGTGTTCTGGGCAGGGCTGGGGCTGGGTCCAGGCCTGGGGCTGGACTGAGGGCAGGGCAAGGCTGGGGCTGCGGCTAGGAGTGGGGGCAGGGATGGGGTGGGGGCTGGGGCTGTGTTCTGGGCAGGGCTGGGGCTGGGTCCAGGCCTGGGGCTGGACTAAGGGCAGGGCAAGGCTAGGGCTGGGGCTGGGGCAGGTGTGGGGCTGGGGCAGGGCTGGGTTGGGGGCAGGTATAGGGCTGGGGCTGGGCTGGGGCCGGGGCAGGGCTGGGGCTGGGTCCAGGCCTGGGGCTGGGCTGAGGGCAGGGCTGGGCTAGGGCTGGGGCTGGGGGCAGGGATGGGCCTGGGCCTGGGCTGGGGCCGGGGCTGGGGCCAGGGTTCGGGCTGGGGCAGGGGCTGTGGCTGAGGCTGGGCTGGGGTTGGGGCTGGGACCAGGGCTGGGGCTGGGCTGGGCCTGGGTCCAGGGCTGGGGCTGGGCTGGTGCTGGGGCTGGGGCAGGACTAGGCTGGAGGCTGGGCCTTGGGCTGGGGCTGGGTTGGGGGAAGGGCTGGGGCTGGGGCTGGAACCAAGTCTTGGACAGGTCTGGGGCAGGGCTGGGGCCGGGCCTGGGGCTGGGGCAGGGCTGGGGCTGGGGCTGGGGCTGAGGGCAGGGCTGGGCTAGGGCTGGGCCTGGGCTGAGGGCAGGGCTGGGCTAGGGCTGGGGCTGGGGCAGGGCTGTGGCTAGGGCTGGGCCTGGGCTGAGGGCAGGGCTGGGCTGGGGCTGGGGCTGGGCTGAGGGCAGGGCTGGGCTAGGGCTGGGGCTGGGGCAGGGCTGTGGCTGGGGTTGGGCTGGGGCTGGGGCTGGGCTGGGGCCGAGGGTGGGGCTGGGGCTGGGGCTGGTGCTGGGGCCGGGGCTGGTGCTGGGCTGGGCTCTTTGCTGGGCTGGGGCGGGGACTGGAGCCAGGGCTGGGGCCGGGGCTGGGAGCAGGGCTGGGCTGGGGCGGGGACTGGAGCCAAGGCTGAGGCTGGGCTAGGGTCTGGGCTGGGGCCGGGGCTGCGACTGGGGCTGGGTCCAGGGCAAGGGCTGGGCTGGGGCTGGGCTGGGCCGGGGCGGGGCTGGGGCTGGTCTGTGGCTGAGGGCAGGGCTGGGCTGGGGCTGGGGCTGGGTTGAGGGCAGGGCTGGTCTAGGTCTTGGGCGGGGGCAGGGCTGGGGCCGAGGCTGAGGCTGGGCTGGGTTCTGGGCTGGGCCTGGGACAGGGCTGGTCCCGAGGCTGGGGCACGGCTGGGACTGAGATTGGGGCAGGGCTGGGGCTGGGTCCGGGGCTGGGGCTGGGCTGTGGCTGGGGCAGGGCTGGGGGCAGGGATGGGAGAGGGGCTGGGTAGGGACCGGGGCTGTGAGCAGGGCTGGGACTGAGGTTGGGGCCGGGGCTGGGAGCAGGGCTGGGCTGGGGCGGGGACTGGAGCCGGGTCTGAGGCTGGGCTAGGGTCTGGGCTGGGGCCGGGGCTGCAACTGGGGCTGGGTCCAGGGCTGGGGCTGGGCTGTGGCTGGGGCTGGGCTGGGGCAGGGCTGGGGTAGGGCTGGAGCCGGGGCTGGGGCCGGGGCTGGGCTATGGCTGGGCTGGGGCCGGGGCTGGGGCCGTGGGTGGGGCTGGGCTGGGGGCTGGGCTGGGCCTGGGCTGAGAGCAGGGCTGGGCTAGGTCTGTGGCTGGGGCAGGGCTGGGGTCGGGGCTGGGGCTGGGGCTGGGGCCGTGGGTGGGGCTGGGCTGGGGGCTGGGCTGGGCCTGGTCTGCGGGCAGGGCTGGGCTAGGGCTGGGGCTGGGGCTAGGTCCAGGGTGGGGATGGGGCTGGGCTGGGGGCAGGGTTGGGAGAGGCGCTGGGCAGGGGCCGGGGCTGGGTTGGGGCAGGGGTGGGGCTGGGGCTGGGCTGGGGCTGGGTCCAGGGCAGGGGCTGGGCTGGGGCTGGGCTGGGGCTGGGGCTGGGTTCGGTGCAGGGCTGGGGCTGGGGCAGGGATGGGCTAGGGCTGGGCTGGGGCTGGGGCTGGGGCCGTGGGTGGGGCTGGGCTGGGGGCTGGGCTGGGCCTGGGCTGAAGGCAGGGCTGGGCTAGGGCTGTGGCTGTGGCTGGGTCCAGGTTGGGAATGGGGCTGGGCTGGGGCAGGGCTGGGTCCACGGCAGGGGCTGGGCTGGGGCTGGGGCTGGGTCCAGGGTGGGGCTGGGGCTGGGCTGGGGCTGGGGCTGGGTCCAGGGCAGGGGCTGGGCTGGGGCTGGTGCTAGGGCTAAGCTGGGGCAGGGCTGGGGCTGGGGCTGGGCTGGGGCCGAGGGTGGGGCTGGGCTGGGGTCTCGGCTGGGCCTGGGGAAGGGCTGGGCCCGAGGCTTGGGCAGGGCTGGAGTAGGGCTGGGGCTGGGTTCGGTGCAGGGCTGGGGCTGGGGCAGGGCGGGGGCTGGAACAGGGCTGGGCTAGGGCTGGGACTGGGCTGGGACCGGGACTGGGCTGCGGTAGGGCTGGGGCAGGTGCTGGGCTGGGGCTGGTCTGGGGCTGGGGCTGGGACTGGGGCTGGGGCCAGGGATGGGGCCAGGGCTGGTGCTGGGCTGGGTTCTGGGCTGGGCTGGGGCGGGGGACTGGAGCCGGGGCTGAGAATGGGCTGGGGCTGGGTCTGGGGCCAGGGCTGGGGCCAGGGCTGGTGCTGGACTGGGATCTGGGCTGGGCTGCGGCGGGGACTGATGCCGGGGCTGAGGCTGGGCCGGGGCAGGACTGGGGGCTGGGGCTGGGGCTGGGGCTGAGGGCACGGCTGGGTTAGGGCTGGGGCTGTGTCCAGGGCAGGGGCGGGGCTGGGGGCTGGGGCTGGGCCGGGGCAGGGCTGGGGCTGGGGCTGGGGCTGGGGCTGGGCTGGGGCTGTTCTGGGGGAGGGCTGGGGCTGGGGCTGGGCTGGGGCTGGGGCTGGGGCTGAGGGCAGGGCTGGGCTAGGGCTGGGGCTGGGGCAGGGGCCGGGGCTGGGGACAGGGCTGGTGCTGGGCTGGGTTCTGGGCTGGGCTGGGGCGGGGACTGGTGCCGAGGCTGAGGCTGGGCTAGGGTCTAGGCTGGGACTGGGGCTGCGATTGGGGCTGGGTCCAGGGCAGGGGCTGGGCTGGGGCTGGTGCTGGGTCCAGGGTGGGGCTGGGGCTGGGCTGGGGCTGGGGCTGGGTCCAGGGCAGGGGCTGGGCTGGGGCTGGTGCTAGGGCTGGGCTGGGGCGGGGCTGGGGCTGGGGCTGGGCTGGGGCCGAGGGTGGGGCTGGGCTGGGGTCTCGGCTGGGCCTGGGGAAGGGCTGGGCCCGAGGCTTGGGCAGGGCTGGAGTAGGGCTGGGGCAGGGGCAGAGGGTGCGGCTGGGTTTGGGCTGGGGCCGGGGACAGGGCTGGGGCAGGGCTGGGACTGGGCTGGGACCGGGACTGGGCTGCGGTAGGGCTGGGGCAGGTGCTGGGCTGGGGCTGGTTAGGGGCTGGGGCTGGGGCTGGGGCTGGGACTCGGGCTGGGGCCAGGGATGGGACCAGGGCTGGGGCTGGGCTGGGTGCAGGGCTGGGCCTGGGCTGGGTCTGGGCTGGGGCTGAGGCTGGGCTGGGGTTGGGGCTGGGACCAGGGCTGGGGCTGGGCTGGGCCTGGGTCCAGGGCTGGGGCTGGGCTGGGGCTGGGCTGAGAGCAGGGCTGGGCTAGGTCTGTGGCTGGGGCAGGGCTGGGGTCGGGGCTGGGGCTGGGCTGGGCCTGGGTCCAGGGCTGGGGCTGGGCTGGTGCTGGGGCTGGGGCAGGACTAGGCTGGAGGCTGGGCCTTGGGCTGGGGCTGGGTTGGGGGAAGGGCTGGGGCTGGGGCTGGAACCAAGTCTTGGACAGGTCTGGGGCAGGGCTGGGGCCGGGCCTGGGGCTGGGGCAGGGCTGGGGCTGGGGCTGGGGCTGGGGCTGAGGGCAGGGCTGGGCTAGGGCTGGGCCTGGACTGAGGGCAGGGCTGGGCTGGGGCTGGGGCTGGGCTGAGGGCAGGCCTGGGCTAGGGCTGGGGCTGGGGCAGGGCTGTGGCTGGGGCTGGGGCTGAGCTGGGGCCAAGGGTGGGGCTGGGGCTGGGGCTGGTGCTGGGGCCGGGGCTGGGAGCAGGGCTGGGCTGTGGCGGGGACTGGAGCCAGGGCTGAGGCTGGGCTAGGGTCTGGGCTGGGGCCGGGGCTGGTGCTGGGCTGGGTTCTGGGCTGGGCTGGGGCGGGGGACTGGAGCCGGGGCTGGGGCCGGGGCTGGGAGCAGGGCTGGGCCGGGGCGGGGACTGGAGCCAAGGCTGAGGCTGGGCTAGGGTCTGGGCTGGGGCCGGGGGCTGCGACTGGGGCTGGGTCCAGGGCAGGGGCTGGGCTGGGGCTGGGCTGGGCCGGGGCGGGGCTGGGGCTGGGCTGTGGCTGAGGGCAGGGCTGGGCTGGGGCTGGGGCTGGGTTGAGGGCAGGGCTGGTCTAGGTCTTGGGCGGTGGCAGGGCTGGGCTGGGTTCTGGGCCTGGGGCTGGTGCTGGGTCCAGGGTGGGGCTGGGGCTGGGCTGGGGCTGGGGCTGGGTCCAGGGCAGGGGCTGGGCTGGGGCTGGTGCTAGGGCTGGGCTGGGGCAGGGCTGGGGCTGGGCTGGGGCCGAGGGTGGGGCTGGGTTAGGGTCTCGGCTGGGCCTGGGGAAGGGCTGGGCCCGAGGCTTGGGCAGGGCTGGAGTAGGGCTGGGTCTGGGTTCGGTGCAGGGCTGGGGCTGGGGCAGGGCGGGGGCTGGAACAGGGCTGGGCTGGGGCTGGGCTGGGGCCGGGGACAGGGCTGGGGCTGGGCTGGTGCCGAGGGTGTGGCTGGGGCTGGGGCTGGGGCTGGAACCAAGTCTTGGGCAGGGCTGCGGCTGGGGTGGGGCCGGGGCTGGGCAGGAGCCAGGGCTGGGGCAGGGCTGGGGCTGTGCCTGGGGCAGTACTAGGCTGGAGGCTGGGCCTTGGGCTGGGGCCGGGCTGGGGCCGGGGCTGGGGCTGGGGCAGGGGTGGGGCTGCGGCTGGGAGTGGGGGCAGGGATGGGGTGGGGGCTGGGGCTGTGTTCTGGGCAGGGCTGGGGCTGGGTCCAGGCCTGGGGCTGGACTGAGGGCAGGGCAAGGCTAGGGCTGGGGCTGGGGCTGGGCTGGGGCCGGGGCAGGGTTGGGGCTGGGTCCAGGCCTGGGGCTGGTCTGAGGGCAGGGCTGGGCTAGGGCTGGGGCTGGGGGCAGGGATGGGGCTGGGGCTGGGCTGGGGCCGGGGCTGGGTCCAGGGCAGGGGCTGGGCTGGGGCTGGTGCTAGGGCTGGGCTGGGGCAGGGCTGGGGCTGGGGCTGGGCTGGGGCCGAGGGTGGGGCTGGGCTGGGGTCTCAGCTGGGCCTGGGGAAGGGCTGGGCCCGAGGCTTGGGCAGGTCTGGAGTAGGGCTGGGGCTGGGTTCGGTGCAGGGCTGGGGCTGGGGCAGGGCGGGGGCTGGAACAGGGCTGGGCTAGGGCTGGGCTGGGGCCGGGGACAGGGCTGGGGCTGGGCTGGTGCCGAGGGTGTGGCTGGGGCTGGGGCTGGGGCTGGAACCAAGTCTTGGGCAGGGCTGCGGCTGGGGTGGGGCCGGGGCTGGGCAGGAGCCAGGGCTGGGGCAGGGCTGGGGCTGTGCCTGGGGCAGTACTAGGCTGGAGGCTGGGCCTTGGGCTGGGGCCGGGCTGGAGCCGGGGCTGGGGCTGGGGCAGGGCTGGGGCTGCGGCTGGGAGTGGGGGCAGGGATGGGGTGGGGGCTGGGGCTGTGTTCTGGGCAGGGCTGGGGCTGGGTCCAGGCCTGGGGCTGGACTGAGGGCAGGGCAAGGCTGGGGCTGCGGCTGGGAGTGGGGGCAGGGATGGGGTGGGGGCTGGGGCTGTGTTCTGGGCAGGGCTGGGGCTGGGTCCAGGCCTGGGGCTGGACTGAGGGCAGGGCAAGGCTAGGGCTGGGGCTGGGGCAGGTGTGGGGCTGGGGCAGGGCTGGGTTGGGGGCAGGTATAGGGCTGGGGCTGGGCTGGGGCCGGGGCAGGGTTGGGGCTGGGTCCAGGCCTGGGGCTGGGCTGAGGGCAGGGCTGGGCTAGGGCTGGGGCTGGGGGCAGGGATGGGGCTGGGGCTGGGCTGGGGCCGGGGCTGGGGCCAGGGTTCGGGCTGGGGCAGGGGCTGTGGCTGAGGCTGGGCTGGGGTTGGGGCTGGGACCAGGGCTGGGGCTGGGCTGGGCCTGGGTCCAGGGCTGGGGCTGGGCTGGTGCTGGGGCTGGGGCAGGACTAGGCTGGAGGCTGGGCCTTGGGCTGGGGCTGGGTTGGGGGAAGGGCTGGGGCTGGGGCTGGAACCAAGTCTTGGACACGTCTGGGGCTGGGCTGGGGCCGGGCCTGGGGCTGGGGCAGGGCTGGGGCTGGGGCTGGGGCTGAGGGCAGGGCTGGGCTAGGGCTGGGCCTGGGCTGAGGGCAGGGCTGGGCTGGGGCTGGGGCTGGGCTGGGGCCGAGGGTGGGGCTGGGGCTGGGGCTGGTGCTGGGGCCGGGGCTGGGAGCAGGGCTGGGCTGGGGCGGGGGACTGGAGCCAGGGCTGAGGCTGGGCTAGGGTCTGGGCTGGGGCCGGGGCTGGTGCTGGGCTGGGCTCTTTGCTGGGCTGGGGCGGGGACTGGAGCCAGGGCTGGGGCCGGGGCTGGGAGCAGGGCTGGGCTGGGGCGGGGACTGGAGCCAAGGCTGAGGCTGGGCTAGGGTCTGGGCTGGGGCCGGGGCTGCGACTGGGGCTGGGTCCAGGGCAGGGGCTGGGCTGGGGCTGGGCTGGGCCGGGGCGGGGCTGGGGCTGGGCTGTGGCTGAGGGCAGGGCTGGGCTGGGGCTGGGGCTGGGTTGAGGGCAGGGCTGGTCTAGGTCTTGGGCGGGGGCAGGGCTGGGGCCGAGGCTGAGGCTGGGCTGGGTTCTGGGCTGGGCCTGGGACAGGGCTGGTCCCGAGGCTGGGGCACGGTTGGGACTGAGATTGGGGCAGGGCTGGGGCTGGGTTGGGGCCAGCGCTGAAGCAGGACTAGGCTGGAGGCTGGGCCGTGGGCTGGAGTAGGGCTGGAGCCGGGGCTGGGGCCGGGGCTGGGAGCAGGGCTGGGCTGGGGCGGGGAATGGAGCCGGGTCTGAGGCTGGGCTAGGGTCTGGGCTGGGGCCGGGGCTGCAACTGGGGCTGGGTCCAGGGCTGTGGCTGGGCTGTGGCTGGGCCTGGGCTGGGGCAGGGCTGGGGTAGGGCAGGAGCCGGGGCTGGGGCCGGGGCTGGGCTATGGCTGGGCTGGGGCCGGGGCTGGGGCCGTGGGTGGGGCTGGGCTGGGGGCTGGGCTGGGCCTGGGCTGAGAGCAGGGCTGGGCTAGGTCTGTGGCTGGGGCAGGGCTGGGGTCGGGGCTGGGGCTGGGGCTGGGGCTGGGGCTGGGGCTGTGGGTGGGGCTGGGCTGGGGGCTGGGCTGGGCCTGGTCTGAGGGCAGGGCTGGGCTAGGGCTGGGGCTGGGGCTAGGTCCAGGTTGGGGATGGGGCTGGGCTGGGGGCAGGGCTGGGGTTGGGCAGTGTGTGGGGCTGGGCTGGGGCAGGGCTGGGTCTGGGTCTGGGCTGGGGCTGGGGCTGGGTCCAGGGCAGGGGCTAGGCTGTGGCTTTTGCTGGGTCCAGGGTGGGGCTGGGGCTGGGCTGGGGCTGGGGCTGGGTCCAGGACAGGGGCTGGGCTGGGGCTGGTGCTAGGGCTGGGCTGGGGCAGGGCTGGGGCTGGGGCTGGGCTGGGGCCGAGGGTGGGGCTGGGCTGGGGTCTCGGCTGGGCCTGGGTAAGGACTGGGCCCGAGGCTTGGGCAGGGCTGGTTTAGGGCTGGGGCTGGGTTCGGTGCAGGTCTGGGGCTGGGGCAGGACGGGGGCTGGGCTGGTGCCGAGGGTGTGGCTGGGGCTGGGGCTGGGGCTGGGGCTGGAACCAAGTCTTGGGCAGGGCTGCGGCTTGGGTGGGGCCGGGGCTGGGGCTGGGGCAGGGCTGGGGCTGCGGCTGGGGCAGTACTAGGCTGGAGGCTGGGCCTTGGGCTGGGGCCGGGCTGGGGCCGGGGCTGGGGCTGGGGCAGGGCTGGGGCTGCGGCTGGGAGTGGGGGCAGGGATGGGGTGGGGGCTGGGGCTGTGTTCTGGGCAGGGCTGGGGCTGGGTCCAGGCCTGGGGCTGGACTGAGGGCAGGGCAAGGCTAGGGCTGGGGCTGGGGCAGGTGTGGGGCTGGGGCAGGGCTGGGTTGGGGGCAGGTATAGGGCTGGGGCTGGGCTGGGGCCGGGGCAGGGCTGGGGCTGGGTCCAGGCCTGGGGCTGGGCTGAGGGCAGGGCTGGGCTAGGGCTGGGGCTGGGGGCAGGGATGGGGCTGGGGCTGGGCTGGGGCCGGGGCTGGGGCCAGGGTTCGGGCTGGGGCTGGGGCTGGGTGCAGGGCTGGGGCTGGGCTGGGTCAGGGCTGGGGCTGAGGCTGGGCTGGGGTTGGGGCTGGGACCAGGGCTGGGGCTGGGCTGGGCCTGGGTCCAGGACTGGGGCTGGGCTGGTGCTGGGGCTGGGGCAGGACTAGGCTGGAGGCTGGGCCTTGGGCTGGGGCTGGGCTGGGGGAAGGGCTGGGGCTGGGGCTGGAACCAAGTCTTGGACAGGTCTGGGGCAGGGCTGGGGCTGGAACAGGGCTGGGCTGGGGCTGGGCTGGGGCCGGGGACAGGGCTGGGCCCGAGGCTGGGGCACGGCTGGGACTGAGATTGGGGCCGGGGCTGGGGCTGGGTTGGGGCCGGCGCTGAAGCAGGACTAGGCTGGAGTCTGGGCCTTGGGCTGGGGCTGGGCTGGGTTAGGGCTGGGGCCGGGGATGTGGCTGGGGCTGGGAGCAGGGCTGGGCTGGGGCAAGGACTGGGGCAGGGGCCGGGGCTGGGGCTGGGTTCGGTGCAGGGCTGGGGCTGGGGCAGGGCTGGGCTATGGCTGGGCTGGGGCCGGGGCTGGGGCCGTGGGTGGGGCTGGGCTGGGGGGCTGGGCTGGGCCTGGGGCAGTGCTGGGGGCAGGGTTGGGAGAGGGGCTGGGCAGGGGCCGGGGCTGGGTTGGGGCAGGGGTGGGGCTGGGGCTGGGCTGGGGCTGGGTCCAGGGCAGGGGCTGGGCTGGGGCTGGGCTGGGGCTGGGGCTGGGTTCGGTGCAGGGCTGGGGCTGGGGCAGGGCGGGGGCTGGAACAGGGCTGGGCTAGGGCTGGGACTGGGCTGGGACCGGGACTGGGCTGCGGTAGGGCTGGGGCAGGTGCTGGGCTGGGGCTGGTCTGGGGCTGGGGCTGGGACTGGGGCTGGGGCCAGGGATGGGGCCAGGGCTGGTGCTGGGCTGGGTTCTGGGCTGGGCTGGGGCGGGGACTGGAGCCGGGGCTGAGAATGGGCTGGGGCTGGGTCTGGGGCCAGGGCTGGGGCCAGGGCTGGTGCTGGACTGAGATCTGGGCTGGGCTGGGGCGGGGACTGATGCCGGGGCTGAGGCTGGGCCGGGGCAGGACTGGGGCTGGGGCTGGGGCTGGGGCTGAGGGCACGGCTGGGTTAGGGCTGGGGCTGTGTCCAGGGCAGGGGCGGGGCTGGGGCTGGGGCTGGGCCGGGGCAGGGCTGGGGCTGGGGCTGGGGCTGGGGCTGGGCTGGGGCTGTTCTGGGGGAGGGCTGGGGCTGGGGCTGGGCTGGGGCTGGGGCTGGGGCTGAGGGCAGGGCTGGGCTAGGGCTGGGGCTGGGGCAGGGGCCGGGGCTGGGGACAGGGCTGGTGCTGGGCTGGGTTCTGGGCTGGGCTGGGGCGGGGACTGGTGCCGAGGCTGAGGCTGGGCTAGGGTCTAGGCTGGGACTGGGGCTGCGACTGGGGCTGGGTCCAGGGCAGGGGCTGGGCTGGGGCTGGTGCTGGGTCCAGGGTGGGGCTGGGGCTGGGCTGGGGCTGGGGCTGGGTCCAGGGCAGGGGCTGGGCTGGGGCTGGTGCTAGGGCTGGGCTGGGGCGGGGCTGGGGCTGGGGCTGGGCTGGGGCCGAGGGTGGGGCTGGGCTGGGGTCTCGGCTGGGCCTGGGGAAGGGCTGGGCCCGAGGCTTGGGCAGGGCTGGAGTAGGGCTGGGGCTGGGGCAGGGCTGGGGCTGGGTTTGGGCTGGGGCCGGGGACAGGGCTGGGGCAGGGCTGGGACTGGGCTGGGACCGGGACTGGGCTGCGGTAGGGCTGGGGCAGGTGCTGGGCTGGGGCTGGTTAGGGGCTGGGGCTGGGGCTGGGGCTGGGACTCGGGCTGGGGCCAGGGATGGGACCAGGGCTGGGGCTGGGCTGGGTGCAGGGCTGGGGCTGGGCTGGGTCTGGGCTGGGGCTGAGGCTGGGCTGGGGTTGGGGCTGGGACCAGGGCTGGGGCTGGGCTGGGCCTGGGTCCAGGGCTGGGGCTGGGCTGGTGCTGGGGCTGGGGCAGGACTAGGCTGGAGGCTGGGCCTTGGGCTGGGGCTGGGTTGGGGGAAGGGCTGGGGCTGGGGCTGGAACCAAGTCTTGGACAGGTCTGGGGCAGGGCTGGGGCCGGGCCTGGGGCTGGGGCAGGGCTGGGGCTGGGGCTGGGGCTGAGGGCAGGGCTGGGCTAGGGCTGGGCCTGGACTGAGGGCAGGGCTGGGCTGGGGCTGGGGCTGGGCTGAGGGCAGGCCTGGGCTAGGGCTGGGGCTGGGGCAGGGCTGTGGCTGGGGCTGGGGCTGAGCTGGGGCCAAGGGTGGGGCTGGGGCTGGGGCTGGTGCTGGGCTGGGTTCTGGGCTGGGCTGGGGCGGGGACTGGAGCCGGGGCTGGGGCCGGGGCTGGGAGCAGGGCTGGGCCGGGGCGGGGACTGGAGCCAAGGCTGAGGCTGGGCTAGGGTCTGGGCTGGGGGCCGGGGCTGCGACTGGGGCTGGGTCCAGGGCAGGGGCTGGGCTGGGGCTGGGTCCAGGCCTGGGGCTGGGCTGAGGGCAGGGCTGGGCTAGGGCTGGGGCTGGGGGCAGGGATGGGGCTGGGGCTGGGCTGGGGCCGGGGCTGGGGCCAGGGTTCGGGCTGGGGCTGGGGCTGGGTGCAGGGCTGGGGCTGGGCTGGGTCAGGGCTGGGGCTGAGGCTGGGCTGGGGTTGGGGCTGGGACCAGGGCTGGGGCTGGGCTGGGCCTGCGTCCAGGACTGGGGCTGGGCTGGTGCTGGGGCTGGGGCAGGACTAGGCTGGAGGCTGGGCCTTGGGCTGGGGCTGGGTTGGGGGAAGGGCTGGGGCTGCGGCTGGAACCAAGTCTTGGACAGGTCTGGGGCAGGGCTGGGGCCGGGCCTGGGGCTGGGGCAGGGCTGGGGGCTGGGGCTGGGGCTGAGGGCAGGGCTGGGCTAGGGCTGGGCCTGGACTGAGGGCAGGGCTGGGCTGGGGCTGGGGCTGGGCTGAGGGCAGGCCTGGGCTAGGGCTGGGGCTGGGGCAGGGCTGTGGCTGGGGCTGGGGCTGAGCTGGGGCCAAGGGTGGGGCTGGGGCTGGGGCTGGTGCTGGGCTGGGTTCTGGGCTGGGCTGGGGCGGGGACTGGAGCCGGGGCTGGGGCCGGGGCTGGGAGCAGGGCTGGGCCGGGGCGGGGACTGGAGCCAAGGCTGAGGCTGGGCTAGGGTCTGGGCTGGGGCCGGGGCTGCGACTGGGGCTGGGTCCAGGGCAGGGGCTGGGCTGGGGCTGGGCTGGGGCGGGGCGGGGCTGGGGCTGGGCTGTGGCTGAGGGCAGGGCTGGGCTGGGGCTGGGGCTGGGTTGAGGGCAGGGCTGGTCTAGGTCTTGGGCGGGGGCAGGGCTGGGCTGGGTTCTGGGCCTGGGGCTGGTGCTGGGTCCAGGGTGGGGCTGGGGCTGGGCTGGGGCTGGGGCTGGGTCCAGGGCAGGGGCTGGGCTGGGGCTGGTGCTAGGGCTGGGCTGGGGCAGGGCTGGGGCTGGGGCTGGGCTGGGGCCGAGGGTGGGGCTGGGTTAGGGTCTCGGCTGGGCCTGGGGAAGGGCTGGGCCCGAGGCTTGGGCAGGGCTGGAGTAGGGCTGGGTCTGGGTTCGGTGCAGGGCTGGGGCTGGGGCAGGGCGGGGGCTGGAACAGGGCTGGGCTGGGGCTGGGCTGGTGCCGAGGGTGTGGCTGGGGCTGGGGCTGGGGCTGGAACCAAGTCTTGGGCAGGGCTGCGGCTGGGGTGGGGCCGGGGCTGGGCAGGAGCCAGGGCTGGGGCAGGGCTGGGGCTGTGCCTGGGGCAGTACTAGGCTGGAGGCTGGGCCTTGGGCTGGGGCTAGGCTGGGGTAGGGCTGGAGCCGGGGCTGGGGCCGGGGCTGGGAGCAGGGCTGGGCTGGGGCGGGGACTGGGGCAGGGGCCGGGGCTGGGGCTGGGTTCGGTGCAGGGCTGGGTTCGGTGCAGGGCTGGGGCTGTGGCAGGGCTGGGCTAGGGCTGGACTGGGGCTGGGGCTGGGGCCGTGGGTAAGGCTGGGCTGGGGGCTGGGCTGGGCCTGGGGGCAGGGCTGGGGGCAGGGATGGGAGAGGGGCTGGGCAGGGGCAGGGGCTGGGCTGGGGCAGGGGTGGGGCTGGGGCTGGGCTGGGGCTGGGGCTGGGTTCAGTGCAGGGCTGGGGCTGGGGCAGGGCTGGGCTAGGGCTGGGCTGGGCCTGGGGCTGGGGCCGTGGGTGGGGCTGGGCTGGGGTCTCGGCTGGGCCTGGGGAAGTGCTGGGCCCGTGGCTTGGGCAGGGCTGGAGTAGGGCTGGGGCTGGGTTCAGTGCAGGGCTGGGGCTGGGGCAGGGCTGGGAATGGGCTGGGACCGGGACTGGGCTGCGGTAGGGCTGGGGCAGGTGCTGGGGTGGGGCTGGTCTGGGGCTGGGGCTGGGACTGGGGCTGGGGCCAGGGCTGGGTCCAGGGCTGGTGCTGGGCTGGGTTCTGGGCTGGGCTGGGGCGGGGACTGGAGCCGGGGCTGAGGCTGGGCTGTGGCTGTGGCTGGGCTGGGTTTGGCTCCAGGGCAGGGGCTGGGCTTGGGCTGGGGCTGGGTTGAGGGCAGGGCTGGTCTAGGTCTTGGGCGGGGTCAGGGCTGGGGCCGAGACTGAGGCTGGGCTGTGTTCTGGGCTGGGCCAGGGACAGGGCTGGGCCCGAGGCTGGGACAGGGCTGGGACTGAGGTTGGGGCCGGGGCTGGGGCTGGGTTGGGGCCGGCGCTGAAGCAGGACTAGGCTGGAGGCTGGGCCTTGGGCTGGGGCAGGGCTGGGGTAAGGCTGGAGCCGGGGCTGAGGCTGGGCTGGGGTCTGGGCTGTGGCTGGGGTTGCAACTGGGGCTGGGTCCAGGGCTGGGGCTGGGCTGTGGCTGGGGCTGGGCTGGGGCAGGGCTGGGGTAGGGCTGGAGAAGGCGCTGGGGCCGGGACTGGGAGCAGGGCTGGGCTGGGGCCGGGGCTGGGGCCGGGGCTGGGAGCAAGGCTGGGCTGGGGCGGGGAGTGGGGAAGGGGCCGGGGCTGGGGCTGGGTTCGGTGCAGGGCTGGGGCTGGGGCACGGCGGGGGCTGGGGCAGGGCTGGGCTATGGCTGGGCTGGGGCTGGGGTGGGGTGTGGGTGGGGCTGGGCTGCGGGCTGGTCTGGGCCTGGGCTGAGAGCAGGGCTGGGCTAGGTCTGGGGCTGGGGCAGGGTTGGGCCCGAGGCTGGGGCAGGGCTGGGGGTAGGGCTGGTGCTGGGCTGGGTTCTGGGCTGGGCTGGGGCGGGGTCTGGAGCCGGGGCTGAGGCTGGGCTGTGGCTGTGGCTGGGCTGGGGCTGGGTCCAGGGCAGGGGCTGGGGCTGGGGCTGGGGCAGGGGTGGGGCTGGGGCAGGGCTGAGTCTGGGTCCAGGTCTGGGGCTGAGGCTGGGGCTGGGGCAGGGCTGGGGGCAAGGATGGGAGAGGGGCTGGGCAGGGGCCGGGGCTGGGCTGGGGCAGGGGTGGGTCTGGGGCTGGGCTGGGGCTGGGTCCAGGGCAGGGGCTGGGCTGGGGCTGGGCTGGGGCTGGGGCTGGGTTCAGTGCAGGGCTGGGGCTGGGGCAGGGCTGGGCTAGGGCTGGGCTGGGGGCTGGGCTGGGCCTGGGCTGAGGGCAGGGCTGGGCTAGGGCTGGGGCTGGGGGTGGGTCCAGGGTGGAGATGGGGGTGGGCTGGGGGCAGGGCTGGGGCTGGGCGGTGGCTCGGGCTGGCGTGGGGCAGGGCTGGAGATGGGGCTGGGCTGGGGCTGGGGCTGGGTCCAGGGCAGGGGCTGGGCTGGGGCTGGGGCTGGGTCCAGGGTGGGGCTGGGGCTGGGCTGGGGCTGGGGCTGGGTCCAGGGCTGGGGCTGGGCTGGGGCTGGGTCTGGGGCCAGGGCTGGGGCCAGGGCTGGTGCTGGACTGGGATCTGGGCTGGGCTGGGGCGGGGACTGATGCCGGGGCTGAGGCTGGGCCGGGGCAGGACTGGGGCTGGGGCTGGGGCTGGGGCTGAGGGCACGGCTGGGTTAGGGCTGGGGCTGTGTCCAGGGCAGGGGCGGGGCTGGGGCTGGGGCTGGGCCGGGGCAGGGCTGGGGCTGGGGCTGGGGCTGGGGCTGGGCTGGGGCTGTTCTGGGGGAGGGCTGGGGCTGGGGCTGGGCTGGGGCTGGGGCTGGGGCTGAGGGCAGGGCTGGGCTAGGGCTGGGGCTGGGGCAGGGGCCGGGGCTGGGGACAGGGCTGGTGCTGGGCTGGGTTCTGGGCTGGGCTGGGGCGGGGACTGGTGCCGAGGCTGAGGCTGGGCTAGGGTCTAGGCTGGGACTGGGGCTGCGATTGGGGCTGGGTCCAGGGCAGGGGCTGGGCTGGGGCTGGTGCTGGGTCCAGGGTGGGGCTGGGGCTGGGCTGGGGCTGGGGCTGGGTCCAGGGCAGGGGCTGGGCTGGGGCTGGTGCTAGGGCTGGGCTGGGGCGGGGCTGGGGCTGGGGCTGGGCTGGGGCCGAGGGTGGGGCTGGGCTGGGGTCTCGGCTGGGCCTGGGGAAGGGCTGGGCCCGAGGCTTGGGCAGGGCTGGAGTAGGGCTGGGGCTGGGGCAGGGCTGGGGCTGGGTTTGGGCTGGGGCCGGGGACAGGGCTGGGGCAGGGCTGGGACTGGGCTGGGACCCGGGACTGGGCTGCGGTAGGGCTGGGGCAGGTGCTGGGCTGGGGCTGGTTAGGGGCTGGGGCTGGGGCTGGGGCTGGGGCTGGGACTCGGGCTGGGGCCAGGGATGGGGACCAGGGCTGGTGCTGGGCTGGGTGCAGGGCTGGGGCTGGGCTGGGTCAGGGCTGGGGCTGAGGCTGGGCTGGGGTTGGGGCTGGGACCAGGGCTGGGGCTGGGCTGGGCCTGGGTCCAGGGCTGGGGCTGGGCTGGTGCTTGGGCTGGGGCAGGACTAGGCTGGAGGCTGGGCCTTGGGCTGGGGCTGGGTTGGGGGAAGGGCTGGGGCTGGGGCTGGAACCAAGTCTTGGACAGGTCTGGGGCAGGGCTGGGGCCGGGCCTGGGGCTGGGGCAGGGCTGGGGCTGGGGCTGGGGCTGAGGGCAGGGCTGGGCTAGGGCTGGGCCTGGACTGAGGGCAGGGCTGGGCTGGGGCTGGGGCTGGGCTGAGGGCAGGCCTGGGCTAGGGCTGGGGCTGGGGCAGGGCTGTGGCTGGGGCTGGGGCTGAGCTGGGGCCAAGGGTGGGGCTGGGGCTGGGGCTGGTGCTGGGCTGGGTTCTGGGCTGGGCTGGGGCGGGGACTGGAGCCGGGGCTGGGGCCGGGGCTGGGAGCAGGGCTGGGCCGGGGCGGGGACTGGAGCCAAGGCTGAGGCTGGGCTAGGGTCTGGGCTGGGGCCGGGGCTGCGACTGGGGCTGGGTCCAGGGCAGGGGCTGGGCTGGGGCTGGGCTGGGGCGGGGCGGGGCTGGGGCTGGGCTGTGGCTGAGGGCAGGGCTGGGCTGGGGCTGGGGCTGGGTTGAGGGCAGGGCTGGTCTAGGTCTTGGGCGGGGGCAGGGCTGGGCTGGGTTCTGGGCCTGGGGCTGGTGCTGGGTCCAGGGTGGGGCTGGGGCTGGGCTGGGGCTGGGGCTGGGTCCAGGGCAGGGGCTGGGCTGGGGCTGGTGCTAGGGCTGGGCTGGGGCAGGGCTGGGGCTGGGGCTGGGCTGGGGCCGAGGGTGGGGCTGGGTTAGGGTCTCGGCTGGGCCTGGGGAAGGGCTGGGCCCGAGGCTTGGGCAGGGCTGGAGTAGGGCTGGGTCTGGGTTCGGTGCAGGGCTGGGGCTGGGGCAGGGCGGGGGCTGGAACAGGGCTGGGCTGGGGCTGGGGCTGGAACCAAGTCTTGGGCAGGGCTGCGGCTGGGGTGGGGCCGGGGCTGGGCAGGAGCCAGGGCTGGGGCAGGGCTGGGGCTGTGCCTGGGGCAGTACTAGGCTGGAGGCTGGGCCTTGGGCTGGGGCTAGGCTGGGGTAGGGCTGGAGCCGGGGCTGGGGCCGGGGCTGGGAGCAGGGCTGGGCTGGGGCGGGGACTGGGGCAGGGGCCGGGGCTGGGGCTGGGTTCGGTGCAGGGCTGGGTTCGGTGCAGGGCTGGGGCTGTGGCAGGGCTGGGCTAGGGCTGGAGTGGGGCTGGGGCTGGGGCCGTGGGTAAGGCTGGGCTGGGGGCTGGGCTGGGCCTGGGGCAGGGCTGGGGGCAGGGATGGGAGAGGGGCTGGGCAGGGGCAGGGGCTGGGTTCAGTGCAGGGCTGGGGCTGGGGCAGGGCTGGGCTAGGGCTGGGCTGGGCCTGGGGCTGGGGCCGTGGGTGGGGCTGGGCTGGGGTCTCGGCTGGGCCTGGGGAAGTGCTGGGCCCGTGGCTTGGGCAGGGCTGGAGTAGGGCTGGGGCTGGGTTCAGTGCAGGGCTGGGGCTGGGGCAGGGCTGGGAATGGGCTGGGGACCGGGACTGGGCTGCGGTAGGGCTGGGGCAGGTGCTGGGGTGGGGCTGGTCTGGGGCTGGGGCTGGGACTGGGGCTGGGGCCAGGGCTGGGTCCAGGGCTGGTGCTGGGCTGGGTTCTGGGCTGGGCTGGGGCGGGGACTGGAGCCGGGGCTGAGGCTGGGCTGTGGCTGTGGCTGGGCTGGGGCTGGGTCCAGGGCAGGGGCTGGGGCTGGGGCTGGGGCAGGGGTGGGGCTGGGGCAGGGCTGAGTCTGGGTCCAGGTCTGGGGCTGAGGCTGGGGCTGGGGCAGGGCTGGGGGCAAGGATGGGAGAGGGGCTGGGCAGGGGCCGGGGCTGGGCTGGGGCAGGGGTGGGTCTGGGGCTGGGCTGGGGCTGGGTCCAGGGCAGGGGCTGGGCTTGGGGCTGGGCTGGGGCTGGGGCTGGGTTCAGTGCAGGGCTGGGGCTGGGGCAGGGCTGGGCTAGGGCTGGGCTGGGGGCTGGGCTGGGCCTGGGCTGAGGGCAGGGCTGGGCTAGGGCTGGGGCTGGGGGTGGGTCCAGGGTGGAGATGGGGGTGGGCTGGGGGCAGGGCTGGGGCTGGGCGGTGGCTCGGGCTGGCGTGGGGCAGGGCTGGAGATGGGGCTGGGCTGGGGCTGGGGCTGGGTCCAGGGCAGGGGCTGGGCTGGGGCTGGGGCTGGGTCCAGGGTGGGGCTGGGGCTGGGCTGGGGCTGGGGCTGGGTCCAGGGCTGGGGCTGGGCTGGGGCTGGGTCTGGGGCCAGGGCTGGGGCCAGGGCTGGTGCTGGACTGGGATCTGGGCTGGGCTGGGGCGGGGACTGATGCCGGGGCTGAGGCTGGGCCGGGGCAGGACTGGGGCTGGGGCTGGGGCTGGGGCTGAGGGCACGGCTGGGTTAGGGCTGGGGCTGTGTCCAGGGCAGGGGGCGGGGCTGGGGCTGGGGCTGGGCCGGGGCAGGGCTGGGGCTGGGGCTTGGGCTGGGGCTGGGCTGGGGCTGTTCTGGGGGAGGGCTGGGGCTGGGGCTGGGCTGGGGCTGGGGCTGGGGTTGAGGGCAGGGCTGGGCTAGGGCTGGGGCTGGGGCAGGGGCCGGGGCTGGGGGACAGGGCTGGTGCTGGGCTGGGTTCTGGGCTGGGCTGGGGCGGGGACTGGTGCCGAGGCTGAGGCTGGGCTAGGGTCTAGGCTGGGGACTGGGGCTGCGATTGGGGCTGGGTCCAGGGCAGGGGGCTGGGCTGGGGCTGGTGCTGGGTCCAGGGTGGGGGCTGGGGCTGGGCTGGGGCTGGGGCTGGGTCCAGGGCAGGGGCTGGGCTGGGGCTGGTGCTAGGGCTGGGCTGGGGCGGGGCTGGGGCTGGGGCTGGGCTGGGGGCCGAGGGTGGGGCTGGGCTGGGGTCTCGGCTGGGCCTGGGGAAGGGCTGGGCCCGAGGCTTGGGCAGGGCTGGAGTAGGGCTGGGGCTGGGGCAGGCTGGGGCTGGGTTTGGGCTGGGGCCGGGGACAGGGCTGGGGCAGGGCTGGGACTGGGCTGGGACCGGGACTGGGCTGCGGTAGGGCTGGGGCAGGTGCTGGGCTGGGGCTGGTTAGGGGCTGGGGCTGGGGCTGGGGCTGGGACTCGGGCTGGGGCCAGGGATGGGACCAGGGCTGGTGCTGGGCTGGGTGCAGGGCTGGGGCTGGGCTGGGTCAGGGCTGGGGCTGAGGCTGGGCTGGGGTTGGGGCTGGGACCAGGGGCTGGGGCTGGGCTGGGCCTGGGTCCAGGGCTGGGGGCTGGGCTGGTGCTGGGGCTGGGGCAGGACTAGGCTGGAGGCTGGGCCTTGGGCTGGGGCTGGGTTGGGGGAAGGGCTGGGGGCTGGGGCTGGAACCAAGTCTTGGACAGGTCTGGGGCAGGGCTGGGGCCGGGCCTGGGGCTGGGGCAGGGCTGGGGCTGGGGCTGGCGGCTGAGGGCAGGGCTGGGCTAGGGCTGGGCCTGGACTGAGGGCAGGGCTGGGCTGGGGCTGGGGCTGGGCTGAGGGCAGGCCTGGGCTAGGGCTGGGGCTGGGGCAGGGCTGTGGCTGGGGCTGGGGCTGAGCTGGGGCCAAGGGTGGGGCTGGGGCTGGGGCTGGTGCTGGGCTGGGTTCTGGGCTGGCTGGGCTGGGGCGGGGACTGGAGCCGGGGCTGGAGCCGGGGCTGGGAGCAGGGCTAGGCAGGGGCGGGGACTGGAGCCAAGGCTGAGGCTGGGCTAGGGTCTGGGCTGGGGCCGGGGGCTGCGACTGGGGCTGGGTCCAGGGCAGGGGCTGGGCTGGGGCTGGGCTGGGGCGGGGGCGGGGCTGGGGCTGGGCTGTGGCTGGAGGGCAGGGCTGGGCTGGGGCTGGGGCTGGGTTGAGGGCAGGGGCTGGTCTAGGTCTTGGGCGGGGGCAGGGCTGGGCTGGGTTCTGGGCCTGGGGCTGGTGCTGGGTCCAGGGTGGGGCTGGGGCTGGGCTGGGGCTGGGGCTGGGTCCAGGGGCAGGGGCTGGGCTGGGGCTGGTGCTAGGGCTGGGCTGGGGCAGGGCTGGGGCTGGGGCTGGGCTGGGGCCGAGGGTGGGGCTGGTTAGGGTCTCGGCTGGGCCTGGGGAAGGGCTGGGCCCGAGGCTTGGGCAGGGCTGGAGTAGGGCTGGGTCTGGGGTTCGGTGCAGGGCTGGGGCTGGGGCAGGGCGGGGGCTGGAACAGGGCTGGGCTGGGGCTGGGCTGGTGCCGAGGGTGTGGCTGGGGGCTGGGGCTGGGGCTGGAACCATGTCTTGGGCAGGGCTGCGGCTGGGGGTGGGGCCGGGGGCTGGGCAGGAGCCAGGGCTGGGGCAGGGCTGGGGCTGTGCCTGGGGCAGTACTAGGCTGGAGGCTGGGCCTTGGGCTGGGGCTAGGCTGGGGTAGGGCTGGAGCCGGGGCTGGGGCCGGGGCTGGGAGCAGGGCTGGGCTGGGGCGGGGACTGGGGCAGGGGCCGGGGGGCTGGGTGCTGGGTTCGGTGCAGGGCTGGGTTCGGTGCAGGGCTGGGGCTGTGGCAGGGCTGGGCTAGGGCTGGAGTGGGGCTGGGGCTGGGGCCGTGGGTAAGGCTGGGCTGGGGTCTCGGCTGGGCCTGGGGAAGTGCTGGGCCGTGGCTTGGGCAGGGCTGGAGTAGGGCTGGGGCTGGGTTCAGTGCAGGGCTGGGGCTGGGGCAGGGCTGGGAATGGGCTGGGACCGGGACTGGGCTGCGGTAGGGCTGGGGCAGGTGCTGGGGTGGGGCTGGTCTGGGGCTGGGGCTGGGACTGGGGCTGGGGCCAGGGGCTGGGTCCAGGGCTGGTGCTGGGCTGGGTTCTGGGCTGGGCTGGGGCGGGGACTGGAGCCGGGGCTGAGGCTGGGCTGGGGCTGGGGCTGGGCTGGGTTTGGCTCCAGGGCAGGGGCTGGGCTTGGGCTGGGGCTGGGTTGAGGGCAGGGCTGGTCTAGGTCTTGGGCGGGGTCAGGGCTGGGGCCGAGGCTGAGGCTGGGCTGTGTTCTGGGCTGGGCCAGGGACAGGGCTGGGGCCCGAGGCTGGGGCAGGGCTGGGACTGAGGTTGGGGCCGGGGCTGGGGCTGGGGTTTGGGGCCGGCGCTGAAGCAGGACTAGGCTGGAGGCTGGGCCTTGGGCTGGGGCAGGGCTGGGGTAAGGCTGGAGCCGGGGCTGAGGCTGGGCTGGGGGTCTGGGCTGTGGCTGGGGTTGCAACTGGGGCTGGGTCCAGGGCTGGGGCTGGGCTGTGGCTGGGGCTGGAGGCTGGGGCAGGGCTGGGGTAGGGCTGGAGAAGGCGCTGGGGCCGGACTGGGAGCAGGGCTGGGCTGGGGCCGGGGCTGGGGCCGGGGCTGGGAGCAAGGCTGGGCTGGGGCGGGGAGTGGGGAAGGGGCCGGGGCTGGGGCTGGGTTTCGGTGCAGGGCTGGGGCTGGGGCACGGCGGGGGCTGGGGCAGGGCTGGGCTATGGCTGGGCTGGGGCTGGGGTGGGGTGTGGGTGGGGCTGGGCTGCGGGCTGGTCTGGGCCTGGGCTGAGAGCAGGGCTGGGCTAGGTCTGGGGCTGGGGCAGGGTTGGGCCCGAGGCTGGGGCAGGGCTGGGGTAGGGCTGGTGCTGGGCTGGGTTCTGGGCTGGGCTGGGGCGGGGTCTGGAGCCGGGGCTGAGGCTGGGCTGTGGCTGTGGCTGGGCTGGGGCTGGGTCCAGGGCAGGGGCTGGGGCTGGGGCTGGGGCAGGGGTGGGGCTGGGGCAGGGCTGAGTCTGGGTCCAGGTCTGGGGCTGAGGCTGGGGCTGGGGCAGGGCTGGGGGCAAGGATGGGAGAGGGGCTGGGCAGGGGCCGGGGCTGGGCTGGGGCAGGGGTGGGTCTGGGGCTGGGCTGGGCTGGGTCGGGGCTGGGTCCAGGGCAGGGGCTGGGCTGGGGCTGGGCTGGGGCTGGGGCTGGGTTCAGTGCAGGGCTGGGGCTGGGGCAGGGCTGGGCTAGGGCTGGGCTGGGGGCTGGGCTGGGCCTGGGCTGAGGGCAGGGGCTGGGCTAGGGCTGGGGCTGGGGGTGGGGTCCAGGGTGGAGATGGGGGTGGGCTGGGGGCAGGGCTGGGGCTGGGCGGTGGCTCGGGCTGGCGTGGGGCAGGCTGGAGATGGGGCTGGGCTGGGGCTGGGGCTGGGTCCAGGGCAGGGGCTGGGCTGGGGCTGGGGCTGGGTCCAGGGTGGGGCTGGGGCTGGGCTGGGGCTGGGGCTGGGTCCAGGGCTGGGGCTGGGCTGGTGCTGGGCTCGGGCAGGGCTGGGGCTGGGGCTGGGTCCAGGGCAGGGGGCTGGGCGGTGGCTGGGGCTGGGCTGAGGCAGGGCTGGGGCTGGGGCTGGGCTGGGGCCGAGGGTGGGGCTGGGCTGGGGTCTCGGCTGGGCCTGGGGAAGGGCTGGGCCCGAGGCTTGGGCAGGGCTGGAGTAGGGCTGGGGCTGGGTTCGGTGCAGGGCTGGGGCTGGGGCAGGGCAGGGGCTGGAACAGGGCTGGGCTAGGGCTGGGCTGGCCCGGGGACAGGGCTGGGGCAGGGCTGGGAGTGGGCTGGGACAGGGACTGGGCTGCGGTAGGGCAGGGGCAGGTGCTGGGCTGGGGCTGGGGCTGGGGGCTGGGACTGTGGCTGGGGGCCAGGGCTGGGGCCAGGGCTGGTGCTGGGCTGGGTTCTGGGCTGGGCTGCGGCGGGGACTGGAGCCGGGGCTGAGGCTGGGGTGTGGCTGGGCCTGGGCTGGGGCTGGGTCCAGGGTGGGGATGGGGCTGGGCTGGGGAGGGCTGGGTCTGGGTCTGGGCTGGGGCTGGGGCTGGGTCCAGGGCAGGGGCTGGGCTAGGCTGGTGCTGGGTCCAGGGTGGGGGCTGGGGCTGGGGCTGGGCCTGGGGCTGGGCCCAGGGCAGGGGCTGGGCTGGGGAGGGTGCTAGGCCTGGGCTGGTGCAGGGCTGGGGGCTGGGCTGGGGGCCGAGGGTGGGGCTGGGCTGGGGTCTCGGCTGGGCCTGGGGAAGGGCTGGGCCCGAGGCTTGGGCAGGGCTGGAGTAGGGCTGGGGCTGGGGCAGGGGCTGGGGCTGGGTTTGGGCTGGGGCCGGGGACAGGGCTGGGGCAGGGCTGGGACTGGGCTGGAACCGGGACTGGGCTGCGGTAGGGCTGGGGCAGGTGCTGGACTGGGGCAGGGCTGGGGCTGGGCTGGGGCTGGGCTGGGGCTGGGACTGGGACTGGGGCTGGGGCTGGGGCTGGGGATGGGCCTGGGGGTTGGGGCCAGGGCTGGGGTCCAGGGCTGGTGCTGGGCTGGGTTCTGGGCTGGGCTGGGGCTGGGACTGGAGCCGGTGCTGAGGCTGGGGTGTGGCTGGGCCTGGGCTGGGGCTGGGTCCAGGGTGGGGATGGGGCTGGGCTGGGGGCAGGGCTGGGGTTGGGTGGTGGGTGGAGCTGGGCTGGGGCAGGGCTGGGTCTGGGTCTGGGCTGGGGCTGGGGCTGGGGCTGGTCTGGCGCTGGGGCTGGGACTGGGGCTGGGGCTGGGGCAGGGCTGGGGGCTGGGCTAAGGGCAGGGCTGGGTTAGGGCTGTGGCTGTGCAGGGCTGGGCTAGTGCTGGGCTGGGGCCGGGGATGGGGCTGTGGGTGGGGCTGGGCTGGGGTCGGGGCTGGGCCTGGGGCAGGGCTGGGCCCGAGGCTGAGGTCCAGGGCTGGGGCTGCGCTGTGGCTGGGGCTGGGCTGGGGCAGGGCTGGGGATGAGGCTGGGGTGGGGCTGGGGCTGGGTCCAGGGCAGAGCTGGGGCTGGGCTGGGAGTGGGGCTGGGTCCAGGGTGGGGATTGGGCTGGGCTGTGGGCAGGGCTGGGGCAGGGCGGTGGCTGGGGCTGGGCTGGGGTTGGGTTAGGGCTGGGGCTGTGTGAAGGGCAGGGGCTGGGCTAGGGCTGGGGCTGGGGCTGGGGCTGGGCTGGCACAGGGCTGGGGCTGGGGTTGGGGGCTGGGGCTGGGGCTGGGGCTGGTCTGGGACTGGGGCTGGGGCTGGGGCCAGGGCTGGGGCTGGGCGGAGGCTGGGGCTGTTCTGGGGCAGGGCTCGGGCTGGGGCTGGGCTGGGGCTGGGGCTGGGGCTGAGGGCAGGGCTGGGCTAGGTCTGGGGCTGGGGCAGGGGCCGGGGGGCTGGGGGACAGGGCTGGGGCCAGAGCTGGGGCAGGGCTGGGGGCCGGACTGCGGCTGGGTTCAGTGCAGGGCTGGGGCTGGGGGCTGGGCTGGGTCCAGGGCTGGGGCTGGGGCTGGGTCCAGTGCTGGGGCTGGGCGGTGGCTGGGCCTGGGCTGGGTCAGGGCTGGGACTGGGTCTGGGGCCAACGCTGGGGCCAGGGCTGGTGCTGGGCTGGGTTCTGGGCTGGGCTGGGGCTGGGTCCAGGGCTGGGGCTGGGGCTGGGGCTGGGGCTGGGCTGGGGCAGGGGCTGGGGCTGGGGCTGGGCTAGGGCTGGGTCCAGGGCTCCGGCTGGGGCTGGGGCTGGGGCTGGGCCGGGGCCGGGACAGGGCTGGGGCTGGGCTGTGGCTGAGGGCAGGGCTGGGCTGAGGGCAGGGCTCGGCTAGGGCTGGGGCTGTGGCTGGGGCGAGGCTGGGGCCGGGGCTGAGGCTGGGCTGGGTTCTGGGCTGGGCCTGGGGACAGGGTCTGGGCCCGAGGCTGGGCCAGGGCTGGGGTAGGGCTGGAGCTGTAGCTGGGGCCGGGGTTGTGAGCAGGGTTGGGACTGAGGTTGGGGCCAGGGCTGGGGCTGGGTTGGGAACCAAGTCTATGGCTGGGCTGGGGCTGGGGCTGTGGCCGGGGCTGGGGCAGGACTGGGGCTGGGACAAGCTGGGGCCGGGGCTGGGGCTGGGGCTGGGGCTGGGGCAGGGCTGGGGGGCAGGGATGGGAGTGGGGCTGCGGCAGGGGCTGGGCTTGGGCTGGGGTTGGGGCTGGGGGCTGCGGCAGGGCTGGGGCCGGCACTGCTGCTGGGCTGGGTTCTGGGCTGCGCTGGGGCGGGGACTGGAGCCGGGGCTGAGGATGGGCTAAGGTCTGGACTGGGGCCGGGGCTGCGACTGGGGCTGGGTCCAGGGCTGGGGCTGGGCTGTGGCTGGGGCTGGGCTGGGGCAGGGCTGGGTCCAGAGCTGGGGTTGGGCTGGGGCTGTGGCTGTGGCTGGGCTGGGGCAGGGCTGAGGCTGGGCTGGGGCTGGGTCCAGGGCTGGGGCTGGGGCTTGGGCAGGCCTGGGGCTGTGGCTGGGCTGGGGGCCGAGGGTGGGGCCTGGGCTGGGGCTGGGGCTGAGGGCAGGGCTGGGCTAGGGCTGGGGCTAGGGCAGGGGCTGGGGCTGGGGGACAGGGCTGGGGCCCGAGGCTTGGGGCAGGGCTGGGCTAGGGCTGGGGCTGGGTTCGGGTGCAGGGCTGGGGCTGGGGGCAGGGATGGGGCTGAGTCTGGGTTGGGGGCTGGGCCAAGGATGGGGCCAGGACTGGGGCTGGGGCTGGGCTAGGGGCCTGGAGGCTGGGCTGGGGCTGAGGCAGGGCTGGGGCAGGGCAGGGGCTGCGGCAGGGCTGGGGCCGGGGCTGAGGCTGAGGCTGGGCTAGGGTCTGGGCTGGGCCTGGGACAGGACTGGGCCCCGAGGCTGGGGCAGGGCTGGGGCTGGGCTAAGGGCAGGGCTGGGTTAGGGCTGTGGCTGTGCAGGGCTGGGCTAGGGCTCGGTTAGGGCCGGGGATGGGGGCCGTGGGGTGGGGCTGGGCTGGGGTCTGGGCTGGGCCTGGGGCAGGGCTGGGCCTGAGGCTGGGGTCCAGGGCTGGGGCTGGGCGGTGGCTGGGGATGGCTTGGGCTGGGTTAGGGCTGGGGCTGGGTCCAGGGCAGGGGCTGGGCTGGGGCTGGGGCTGGGCTGGCGCAGGGCTGGGGCTGGGGCTGGGGCTGGGCTGGGGCAGGGCTGGGGCTGGGTCTGGGACCGGGGCTGGGGGCTGGGCTGGGGCTGGGGCTGGGGCCAGAGCTGGGGCTGGGGTTTGGGCCAGTGCTGGGGCTGGGGCTGGGCTGGGTCCAGGGCTGTGGCTGGGGCTGGGTCCAGGGCTGGGGCTGGGCGGTGGCTGGGGCTGGGCTGTGGCAGGGCTGGGGCTGGGCTGGTGCCGAGAGTGAGGCTGGTCTGGGAGTGGGGCTGGGCAGGGGCCAGGGCTGGGGCCGGGGCTGGGGCTGGGGCTGGGGCTGGGCAGGGCGTGGGGATTGGAGTGGGGCTGGGCAGGGGCCAGGGTTGGGACCGGGGCTGGGGCAAGACTGGGGCTGGGACAGGGCTGTGGCCGGGGCTGGGGTCAGGGCTAGGAGCAGGGCTGGGACTGAGGTTGGGGCCGGGGTTGGGGCTGGGGCTGGGGCTGGGCTGGTGCCGAGGGTGGGGGCTGGGGCTGGGGCTGTGGGCAGGGCTGGGCTGAGGCCGAGGGCGGGGCTGGGGCTGGGGCTGGGGCTGGGCTGGGGCCGAGTCTGGGGCCGGGGCTGGGGCCGGGGCTGGGGCAGGGCTGGGGCAGGGCTGGGGCAGGGCTGGAACTGGGGCTGGGCTGGGGCCAAGGTTGGGGCTGGGGCTGGGGCTGGGCTGGTGCCGAGGGTGTGGCTGGGGCTGTGGCTGGGGCTGGGGACAGGGCTGGGGCTGGGGCTGGGGCTGGGGCCGGGGTGGGGCTGGGGGCTGGGCTGAGGCTGGGGCAGGGCTGGGGATGAGGCTGGGGCTAGGCTGGGGGTAGGACTGCGTCTGGACTGGGGCTGAGGTGGGGCTGGAGTGGGGCTGAGGTGTGGCTGGGGCAGGGCTGGGGCTGGGCTGGGGCTGAGGCAGGGTTGGGGATGAGGCTGGGGCTAGGCTGGGGGTAGGACTGGGGCAGGGCTGGGGACTGGCGCTGGGGTGGGGCCGGGACTGGGGCAGGGCTGGGGCTGGGGCTGGAGGTTGGGCTGGGTCCGGGGCTGGGTCCGGAGTTGAGGCTGGTGCTGGGTGCTGGGAAGTGATGGTGCTGGGGCAGGGCTGGGCTGGGGCAGTACTGTGGCAGGGCTGGGCTGGGTTCCGGCCAGGGCTGGGGCAACGACTGGGTTGGGGATAGGGCTGGAGCCTGGAGCTGGGGCTGGGGCAGGGCTGGGACAGGGCTGGGGGTCAGAGCTGGGGCTGGGCTGGGACTGGGGGCTGGCCTGACGGCAGGGATGGGCTGGGGCTGGGGATGGGGCAGGGCTGGGGTAGGGCTGGGCTGGGACTGGGCTGAGGTCAGAGCTGGGGCTGGGCTGGGACTGGGCTGACGGCAGGGCTGGGCTGGGGCTGGGGCAGGGCTGGAGCTGGGGCTGGGCCTGGGGCAGGGCTGGTGCTGGAGTGGGTGCAGGGCTGGGCTAGTGCTGAGCTGGGGCCAGGGCTGGGGCTGGGCTGGGGACTAGGGCTGGGCTGGGGCGAGGACTGGGGTGGGGCTGGGGCTGGAACCAAGACTTGGGCAGGGCTGGGGCTGGGGCTAGGGCCGGGGCAGGGCTGGGATAGGGCTGGGGTGGGGCCAGGGATGGGGCTAGGCTGGGAGCAGGGCTGGGACTGAGGTTGGGGCCGGGGCTGGGGCTGGGTTGGGGCTGGGGGCTGGGGCAGGACTAGGCTGGAGGCTGGGCCTTGGGCAGGGGCTGGGCTGGGGGCAGGGCTGGGGCTGGGGCTGGAACCAAGTCTTGGGCAGGGCTGGGACTGGGGCTGGGGCAGGGCTGGGACCTGTGCTGTGATTGGGGCCTGGGCTGGGGCAGGGCTGGGGCCGGGCTCGGGCTGCGGATGGGGGTGAGGGCAGGGCTGGGGCAGGATTGGGCTAGGGCTGGGAGCAGGGCTGGGCTAGCGCTGGGCTGGGGCCAAGGCTGAGGCTGGGGCTGGGGCAGGGCTGGGGCAGGCGCCAGGGCTGGGGCAGGGGGCCGCGGCTGGGGCAGGGCTGTGTCTGGGCTTGGGACAGGGCTGGGGCTAGGGCTGAGGTAGGGGTAGGGCTGGGGTTTGGATTGGGGGCCGGGGCTGGAGCAGGACTAGGCTTGAGGCTGGGCCATGGGCTGGGGCTGGGTTGGGGCAGGGGCTGGGGGTCGGGCTGGGGCCAGGGTAGGGGTGAGGGCAGGGCTGGGGCAGGGGCTGGGGATGGGGCTGGGCTGGGGCTGGGGCTGAGGGCAGGGCTGGGCTAGGGCTGGGGCTAGGGCAGGGGCCGGGGCTGGGGACAGGGCTGGGGCCCCGAGGCTGGGACAGGGCTGTGGCTGGGGCTAGGGCTGAGTGCAGGGCTGGGCAAGGGGCTGGGCCTGAGCCCGGACTGGGGTTTGGGGCTGGGATGGGGCAGGACTGGGGCTGGGGCAGGGGCCGGGGCTGGGGACAGGGCT
The DNA here is from genome assembly GCF_026170545.1 of Melanerpes formicivorus. Lineage (NCBI taxonomy): Eukaryota > Metazoa > Chordata > Aves > Piciformes > Picidae > Melanerpes > Melanerpes formicivorus. The sequence goes on from NW_027143145.1 coordinate 74,073, forward strand.
AGGGCCAGAGCTGGGGCAGGGATGGGTCCGGGCTGGGGCTAGGGTTCGGGGCAGGGCTGGGCTGTGGCTTGGGCTGGGCTGGGGTAGGGCTGGGGCTGGAGCTGGGCTGGGGCTAGGGCTGGGGCTGGGTCCAGGGCTGGGGCTGGGCTGTGGCTTGGTCTGGTCTGGGGCAGGGCTGGGGGCTGGGGCTGGGGCTAGGCTGGGGCTGGGGCTTGTCCAGGGCTGGGGCTGGGCTGTGGCTGTGGCTATGGCTGGGCTGGGGCAGGGCTGGGGCTGTGGCTGGGCTGGGGCCGAGGGTGGGGCTGGGGCTGCGGCTGGGGACTGGGGCAGGGCTGAGGGCAGGGCTGGGCTAGGCCTGGGGCTGGGGCTGGGGCTGGGCCTGGGGGCTGGACGCTGGGCTTGGGCTGGGGCAGGGCTGGGCTAGGGCTGGGCTGGGGCTGAGGCCGTGGGAGGGGCTGGGCTGGGGGCAGGGCTGGGCCTGGGCTGAGGGCAGGGCTGGGCTAGGGCTGGGCTGGGGCTGGGGCTGGGGCCGTGGGGTGGGGCTGGGCTGGGGGCTGGCCTGGGCCTGGGCTGAGGGCAGGGCTGGGCTAGGGCTGGGGGCTAGGGCTGGGTCCAGGGTGGAGATGGGGCTGGGCTGGGGGCAGGGCTGGGGCTGGGGCAGTACTAGGCTGGAGGCTGGGCCTCGGGCTGGGGGCAGGGCTTGGGCCGGGGCTGGGGCTGGGGCTGCGGCTGGGACTGGGGCAGGGCTGAGGGCAGGGCTGGGCTAGGCCTGGGGCTGGGGCAGGGCTAGGTTAGGGCTGGCCTGGGGATGGGGCTGGGGCTGGGACGGGGGCAGGGCTGGGGCTGGGTCCAGGCCTGGGGCTGGGCTGAGGGCAGGGCTAGGCTAGGGCTGGGGCTGGGGCAGGGCTGGGCTAGGCATGGGCTGGGGGCATGGTATAGGGCTGGGGCTGGGCTGGGGCCGGGGCAGGGCTGGGGCTGGGTCCAGGCCTGGGGCTGGGGCTGAGGGCAGGGCTGGGCTAGAGCTGGGGCTGGGGCAGGTCGGGGGCTGGGTCAGGGCTGGGCTAGGGCCGGGCTGGGGGCAGGGATGGGGCTGGGGCTGGGGCTGGGGCTTGGGCTGGGGCAGGGTTGGGGCTGAGGCTGGTGCTGGGTGCTGGGAAGTGATGGGGCTTGGGGCAGGGCTGGGCCTGGGTTGGGGGTTGGGCTGGAGCTGGGCCGGGGCTGGGGCAGTACTGTGGCAGGGCTGGGCTGGGGGCCGGGCCGGGGCTGGGGCACGACTGGGCTGGAGACAGGGCTGGGGCTGGGGCAGGGCTGGGCTGTGGCTTGGGCTGGGCTGGGGCAGGGCTGGGGCTTGGAGCAGGGCTGGGGCTGGAGCTGGGGCTGGGGCTAGGGCTGGGGCTGGGTCCAGGGCTGGAGCTGGGCTGTGGCTTGGGTTGGGCTGGGGCAGGGCTGGGGCTGGGGCTGGGGCTAGGCTGGGGCTGGGGCTTGGTCCAGGGCTGGGGCTGGGCTGTGGCTGTGGCTATGGCTGGGCTGGGGCAGGGCTGGGGCTGAGGCAGGGCTGGGGCCGAGGGTGGGGCTGGGGCTGGGGGCTGAGGGCAGGGCTGGGGTAGGGCTGGGGCTGGGTCTGGGGCAGGGCTGGGGCTGGGGCTGGGGGCAGGGATGGGGCTGGTGTGGGGCCGAGTCCGGGGCCGGGGCTGGGGCTGGAGCAGGGCTGGGGCTGTGCCTGGGGCTGGGGCTGGGGCAGGGTTGGGGCTGGGCTGGGGTTGGGGCTGGGCTGGGGGCAGGGTTGGGGCTGGGGCCTGGGGCAGGGTTGGGCCTGGGCTGGGACCGGGGACAGGGCTGGGGACGAGGGTTGGCCTGGGGCAGGAGCTGAGTTAGGGGTAGGGCTGGGGCTGTGCTGGGGCCGGGGCTGGGGCAGTACTAGGCTGGAGGCTGGGCCTTGGTCTGGGGCAGGGCTGGGGCCGGGGCTGGGGCTGGGGCAGGGCTCGGGCTGCGCCTGGGAGTGGGGGCAGGGATGGGTGGGGGCTGGGGCTGTGTTCTGGACAGGGCTGGGGCTGGGTCTAGGCCTGGGGCTGGACTGAGGGCAGGGCAAGGCTAGGGCTGGGGCTGGGGCAGGTGTGGGGCTGGGGGCAGGGCTGGGCTAGGGCTGGGCTGGGGCAGGTATAGGGCTGGGGCTGGGCTGGGGGCCGGGGCAGGGCTGGGGCTGGGTCCAGGGCCTGGGGCTGGGCCTGAGGGCAGGGCTGGGCTAGGGCTGGGGCTGGGGGCAGGGATGGGCTGGGGCTGGGCTGGGGCCGGGGCTGGGGCCAGGGTTCGGGCTGGGGCTGGGGCTGGGTGCAGGGCTGGGGCTGGGCTGGGTCAGGGCTGGGGCTGAGGCTGGGCTGGGGTTGGGGCTGGGACCAGAGCTGGGGCTGGGCTGGGCCTGGGTCCAGGGCTGGGGCTGGGTTGGTGCCGGGGCAGGGGCAGGACTAGGGTGGAGGCTGGGCCTTGGGCTGGGGCTGGGCTGGGGGAAGGGCTGGGGCTGGGGCTGGAACCAAGTCTTGGACAGGTCTGGGGCAGGGCTGGGGCCGGGCCTGGGGCTGGGGCAGGGCTGGGGCTGGGGCTGGGGCTGGGGCTGGGGCAGGGCTGGGGTAGGGCTGGGGATGGGGGCTGGGCTGGGCCAGGACTGGGGCTGGGGCCGGGCTGAAGCTGGGCTGAGGGCAGGGCTGGGATAGGGCTGGGCCTGGGGCAGGGCTGGGCTAGTGCTGGGCTGGGGCCGAGGCTGAGGCTGGGGCTGAGGAAGGGCTGGCGCTGGGCTGGGGCTGGGGCTGGGGTCAGCGATGGGGATGGGGCTGGGCTGGGCTGGGGGCCAGGATGGGGCTGTTGCTGGGGCTGGGGCTTGGGCTGGGGTAGGGCTGGGGCAGGACCTGGGACTAGCGCTGGGGCTGGGTCCAGGGCTGGGGCTGGGCTGACAGCAGGATGAGGTAGGGCTGGGAATGGGGCAGGGCTAGGTTAGGGCTGGGGCTGGGGACAGGGCTGGGGGCAGGGCTGGGGCTGGGCTAAGGGCAGGGCTGGGTTAGGGCTGTGGCTGTGCAGGGCTGGGCTAGTGCTGGGCTGGGGCCGGGGATGGGGCCGTGGGTGGGGGCTGGGCTGGGGTCTGGGCTGGGCCTGGGGCAGGGCTGGGCCCGAGGCTGAGGTCCAGGGGCTGGGGCTGCGCTGTGGCTGTGGCTGGGCTGGGTCAGGGCTGGGGATGAGGCTGGGGTGGGGCTGGGGGTGGGTCCAGGGCAGAACTGGGTCTGGGCTGGGAGTGGGTCTGGGTCCAGGGTGGGATGGGGCTGGGCTGGGGGCAGGGGCTGGGCTGGGCGGTGGCTGGGCTGGGCTGGGGTTGGGTTAGGGCTGGGGCTGGGTCCAGGGCAGGGGCTGGGCTGGGGCTGCGGCTGGGCTGGCACAGGGCTGGGGCTGGGGCTGGGGCTGGGCTGGGGGCTGGGGCCAGGGCTGGGGCTGGGCGGTGGCTGGGGCTGTTCTGGGGCAGGGCTGGGGCTGGGGCTGGGCTGGGCTGGGGGTAGGGCGGGAGCCGGAGCTGGGGCCGGGGCTGGGAGCAGGGCTGGGACTGAAGTTGGGGCCGGGGCTGGGGCTGGGTTGGGGCCGGGGCTGAAGCAGGACTGGGCTGGAGGCTGGGCCTTGGGCTGGGGCGGGGAACCAAGTCTATGGCTGGGCTGGGGCAGGGGCTGGGGCCGGGGCTGTGGCAGGACTGGGGGCAGCGATGGGAGTGGGGCTGGGCAGGGGCCGGGGATGGGGCCGGGGCTGGAGCAGGACTGGGCCTGGGGCTGTGGGCTGGGGCTTGGGCTGGGTTGTGGCTGGGGCTGGGCCTGGGGCAGGGCTGTGGCTGGGGCTGAGCTGGGGCTGGGCCCAGGGCTGGGGCTGGGGCTGTGGCTGGGGCTGTGGCTGGGCTGGGGCTGGGTCCAGGGCTGGGGCTGGGCTGGGGCTGGGGCTGGGCCGGGGCAGGGCTGGAGCTGGGCTGTGGCTGAGGGCAGGGCTGGGCTAGGGCTGCGGCTGGGGCAGGGCTGGGGCCGGGGCTGAGGCTGGACTGGGTTTTGGGCTGGGCCTGGGACAGGTCTGGGCCCGAGGCTGGGGCAGGGCTGGGGTAGGGCTGGAGCTGGGGCAGGGCTGGAGCTGGGGCCAGGGCTGTGAGCAGGGCTGGGACTGAGGGCAGGGCTGGGCTAGGGGCTGGGGCTGGGCTGGGGCTGGGTCCAGGGCTGGGGCTGGGCTGTGGCTGGGGGCTGGGGCAGGACTTGCGCAGGGCTGGGGCTGGGGACAGGGCTGGGGGCTGGGTTCAGGGCTGGGGGCTGGGCTGTGGCTGGGGCTGGGCTGGGGCTGGGGCTGGAGGGCAGGTCTGGGGTAGGGCTGGGGCCGGGGCTGGGGTCGGGGCTGGGAGCAGGGCTGGGACTGAGGTTGGGGGCCGGGGGCTGGGGCTGGGCTGGGGCTGAGGGCAGGGCTGGGCTAGGGCTGAGGGTCGGGCTGGGGCCGGGGCTGCGGCAGGGGCTGGGGCCCGGGACTGGTGCAGGGGCTGGTTTCTGGGCTGGGCTGAGGCCGAGTGTGGGGCTGGGGCTGGGGCTGCGGACAGGGGCTGGGGCCTGGCTGGGGCTGGGGCTGGGGCAGGACTGGGGCTGGGACAGGGCTGGGGCTGGGGCAGGGCTGGCGGCAGGGATGGGGCAGGACTGGGGCTGGGACAGGGCTGGGTCTGGGGCTGGGGCTGCGGCTGGGGCTGGGGCAGGGCTGCGGGCTGCGATGGGAGTGGGGGCTGGGCAGGGGGCCAGGGGCTGGGGCCGGGGGCTGGGGCAGGACTGGGGCTGGGGCTGGGGCTGTGGCTGGGGCTGAGGCATTGCTGTGCTAGGGCTGGGCTGGGGCCGGGGCTTGCGGCTGGGGCTTGGTCCAGGGCTGGGGCTGGGGCAGGGCTGGGGCTGGGCTGGGACCAGGACTGGCCTGGGGCGGGGACTGGGGTAGGGCTGGAGCCGGGGCTGGGGCCGGGGCTAGGGCAGGACTAGGCTGGAGGCTGGGCCTTGGACTGGGGCTGGGCTGAGGGCAGGGCTGGGTCTGGGGCTGGAATCAAGTCTATGCTGGGCTGGGGCTGGGGCTGGGGCAGGACTGGGGCTGGGGCAGGGCTGGGGCTGGGGCTGGGGCAGGGCTGGGGCCACGCTGGGGCTGGGGCTGGGGGTGAGGGCAGGGCTGGGGCAGGGCTGGGGATGGGGGGCTGGGCTGTGGCAGGACTGAGGCTGGGGCTGGGCTTGGGCTGGGGTCATTGCTGGGCTTGGGCTGGGGGGCAGGGCTGGGCTAGCGCTGGGCTGGGGCCTGGTCTGGGGCTGGGGCTGGGGCAGGGCTGGGGCTGGGCTGGGACTGGGGGCTGCAGACAGGGCTGGGGCCCGAGCTGGGGCTGGGCTGGGGCGAGGCTGGGG